>NC_048902.1:1475150-1497980 GCF_011077185.1 Oxyura jamaicensis | reverse complement strand
AAGCTCGAGCCACAGCTCTCTGCTCAGCGAGGCCGGTCTTCTTCCACGCCGGCTTGTCTTTGGGCATGTGGGGACAGACTGCTCCTGAGCCATTAAGATTTCTTTCTTGAAGAGCGTCCAGCCCTCCTGGGCTTCTCTGTCTTTCAGTACCGCCTCCCAAGGGACTCTGCCAACCAGTGTCTTGAACAGCTCAAAGTCAGCCCTCCGGAAGTCCAAGACAGCAGTTTTACTGATCCCCTTCCTGACTTTGCTGATTATTGAGAACTCTACCATTTTGTGGTCACTCTGCCCAAGACAGCCCCCGACCAGCACGTCTCCCACCAGTCCTTCTCTGTTAGTGAACAGAAGGTCTAGTGGGGCACCTCCCATGGTAGGCTCGCCAACCAGCTGTGTCAGGAATTTATCTTCCACGCTCTCCAGAAACCTCCTGGACTGCTTTCTCTGGGCTGTGTTGTGTTTCCAGGAGATGTCTGGGAAGTTAAAGTCCCCCACAAGAACAAGTGCTGATGATTTCGCAACTTCCGCCAGCTGCCTGTAGAACTCCTCATCCGTCCCCTCTTCCTGGTTTGGCGGTCTATAACAGACCCCCATCAAGATGCTTCCCTTGTTGGCCTTTCCGCTGATCCTAACCCATAGCGACTCTACCTTGTCATTCCCAGCCTCAAGTTCGACGATGTCAAAACACTCTCTAATATAGAGAGCCACTCCACCACCCCTTCCGTGCTGCCTGTCCCTTCTGAAGAGCCTATAGCCAGACATTGCAGCACTCCAGTCATGAGAGTGGTCCCACCACGTTTCCGTGATGGCAACCAAGTCACAGCCTGCGTGCTGCGCAATGGCTTCCAGCTCCTCCTGCTTGTTGCCCATGCTGCGTGCATTAGTGTAGATGCACTTCAGCTGAGCCTTAGCCTTCTCCCCCAGCCTTGCCACTGTTCCCCCTGGCACACCTCCAGCAGGCTTTGTTTCATCCCCGCCCCCCTTCTCACCTAGTTTAAAGCCCTCTCAATGAGCCCTGCCAGCTCCTGGGCCAGGATCTGTTTTCCCCTTGGGGACAGTTGGGACCCATCTGCGGCCCTCAGGCCAGGTGCCAAGTAGAGCGCCCCGTGGTCAAAGAACCCAAAACTTCTGTGTTGGCACCAGCCTCTGAGCCACGTGTTTATCAGGTGGGCTTTTTGTGTCCTCTCTGAACCATTCCCTGTCACTGTAGGAATGGACGAAAACACCACCTGTACTCCCGCTCCGTCCACTATCCGTCCCAGCCCCCTAAAGTCCTGTTTGATAGCCTCCAGGCTTCTCTCATCAGTGGTATCACTGCCAGCCTGGACTATCAGTAGCAGGTAGTAATCAGAGGGGCGAACCAGGCTGGGAAGCTTTCTGGCGACATCCCTGACCCCGGCCCCAGGGAGGCAGCAGACTTCCCTATGGGTAGTAGGGAAGTCTGCTTTCCTGCTTTTGAACGGCTGGGGAGGGGGCACTGCTGGCTCCGCCTACGCCTCGTCAGCGTCCCTCACGAGGGCTGTGGCGGCTCCCTCGGCTGCCTCGAGTGGCCTTGATGCTGGGGAAATAGCCCTGCCTGTCCCGATCCCCCGCTCCGCTGCAGAATGCGTCTGCCCCAGAGCTGATCGCCTCGGCAAGTGGCCATCACTAAGAAATGAGAATTACTGTTCAGTCTTGGCATCACTGAAAGCAGAAGTTATTACTTGCATTGACCATATCATATCATTTTCTTCTTGCCACCTTCAGGAGCCTAATAAAATGAGAAAAATCTCACCCTTATTGCTCAATCATGACAACTTGAAGCTTTCAGAAAATTCAAAACTCATTGTTTTCCATTGCTAGATGGGTAGCTAATTCTCATTTATACCACTGAAAATCTCCTAAAAATACCTTAGAGCATTTTTAGTTAGACTGTTCCAATATGTTACTTCTGGTTAAAGCAGAAGATTCAGGTAATGAGGGCTGTAAACCTCTGAAGAGAGATGCATGATGGTAATTTTAACATACCCACTGGTGGTTTAAGATTGTTTCTATCTTTAGCTGTGTGCTAAGCCTTATTTCTTTCAAAAAAAATAGATCTGCAGATTACCAACATGAAGTCAGAAAAATAATCAGCTTAAGTAAAGTGGAATAACAAACAGGAATTTAACTGGTAACTAGTTAAATAAAGAATATTAATTGTCAATTATTTTTGGGTAAAGTTTGTCAGTGCCAAAAAGACTAATGAAATAAGACTTATGCTTTTGATCATCAAAGGTTATATTGAAAAGCTGAACTAAAATCAAACTATGGATCTGCAAAAAAAAAAACAAACAACCCACCCTTTAATAATTTGGAAAATTCCAGCATTGCTAACACTAATAGTGTACAAGTACTCAAACCTTATTGATTAAAAATTCATATCCAACAGAATGGTATCTGTGCCCGAGTGATGAATATTGCTTTTTTTTATTTTTTTTTATTTTATATATATATATATATATATAGTTGTTTGTTTGCTTTTCAGCATATCTCTTCCGTAGTCAAGTATGCCGGTAAAAGGGATGTAGGCAGTATGTCAAACATTAGAAAGTTTCTTGCAGAGTAGTGATTGCTGTTCTAAATGGCTAGGACCATTTCCAATGAGGTCAGCCTTTTTTGCTTCTGAATTTCATTGCATCAAGAATGACTGAAACATGCAGATGTAAAGATGTTGAAATAAACATTATTAAAGTACTTTATGAGCTCCTGGTAAACTGATTTACATGCAGCAGTTGTGGGGCAAACTGAGACCGTAATTGACCCCATTGCCCTCTTCTGGTTATTCAAGGTGGAGTAATCTCAGTGGGACCCATTCATGTCTATGCTGTAGAACTAGATGACTGCAGAGTTAATTACAAAGAATTCAGGTTTAGACTTATAAAGATTTGTCACTGGCCGGTGGATATCATTGGGCTCAATAAAACCAACAAGCTTATAATTAGTCTGAACTATTTAACAGTAACCTAATATAAAAATGCAAATAATAAAAACATCTGCCATAACATCAAAAAAGTCTTAAAATATTACAGATTCCAGTCACAGAAAAGAGTGCTGATCTTCAAAAGCTTGATGCCAATTATGTGCTTCACTGAATTAAAATGAACTCATGTTATTAATAAAGACTCAAATGATCTAGTCTGCTTGTCCAACCTTTCACCACCTCACACTTTCATTAGAAATGAACTTTTCAATTAAGAACTGTCTTCCAAAACTCAGTACTGAGTTCCAAAATTAAGTTTTCCAGACTGATTCAGTCACATCAACTTAAGTAACAGAGAACGATCTTGCAAAATTTGATGCTGTGGCATGTCATTCTCTCATACTGCATCATGGGTTCTTTCATATTAAGTGATCATATTGTTCAGGCCATTGACAGTGAAAAATAGATCCAGCAGAGTGGTGAATTTTAGAAGGATAAAGCTGTGAAATTAACCAGATGTATACAAAGCATAACACCTATCAAAGGCAATATTGAAATCTGAAAATTGACATGCAGCTGTCAGAGCTCTTCTGATGCAGGCCAGAAGCAATAGGTGGGATGAAAATATTGAAGAAATCTTTGTGCTATTTTTTTAATGGTTCAAAGAACACTTTCTCATTGGAACCTTTTATCCCATTAATTTTCTGTGAACATTTGACACTTGAGACATTACTGGATTTAGAGGGATGCTTGTGTTAGGGTCAGGAATCAGGAGATTCTGTGGCTAATTTTGTACTGGAATTTTTGTTTGACCTTGAATAAAATCTCAGGGATTTCATATAGATGATCAGGCTACATGCTACATTCCTCATTACTTTTAATGTCCATTTTTTATCAGAGTCCTTCGATATTACGTACCTAAGTTGGTGGGGTTTGATTAAAATGGATAAGATACCATTGGTCTGGGAATTATTAGTTATAACTAATCTATTGAAACAGTATTTTATTTTTTATATATATTTTTAAAAAAGGTACTTAACTACTTATTACATACAGTCATACCCATATCTGCCATAATGCTTAAGGAATTGTAAAAATAAGATGACAACGCTGTAGTGCTTTGAAAAACTTCTCTCTGCAGAATGTCTCTGCAGAAGCAATTGCATTTGTTCTCACAAAGCAAGGAAGATACAGTATTTGGCCTAAGCAAATTTACTGCACAATTACTGGTGAACTATAAAAGAGAAAAGCAAAAATTTGATGTTCCTGGAAGTGCCTTTTATGGGCTAAATTGCCTTGATGCACACTCATGAAAGTCAAAGTTTTTCTTGAAGGCTTTTTTGTTGTGTCAAAGTCAAAGACTTCAGAAAATACTCATTTATTTCCTTTAAAGGTAAGAGAAAATTGCAAATGCCAGGAGCATTGGTGTTTTTTTACTTATTACAAAATATTTTTTGGGCTTAACCTTTGCTATCTATTAATTAAGATTTATCTTGGGGAGCATTGTAGTTCAGAAATTTTCAGAAAATAAGTCTTTCATTGGGCAGATGGAAACAGAGTATTCTGGGCATTGCAGTGAGGGTAATAAGTTTAAAGGGATTCTACAGGAGAGTGAGGTCTAAAGACTGGAAATCAGAGCTTCTTCACTCTCCAGAGTTCTCAGTGAGATGTACAATTCCAAAACAATTTTTCTCTGCAGAAGAGGAGGATCAAGATAAAGCATGAATTGGTAAGTGAGTCCTGAAATGGACTTGATTGTCTCTCTACTCAGTGAACTTTGATCAAGGACAAGAATGTAAACAATTATCCTCACAAAAATTGTCCTGGAATAGATACATCTCTCCTTGAGTTCTCAGGTCAAGAGTGTTCTGAAATAATTCAACATAAATAGTGTGGGGGATTGCTTTGCATTTATTGCTATGGAGGAGTCCCTCCAGTAACGTCCACTAGTGTTAATGAAAATCACTGTTAATGTTTTGAGACCATTTGTAAGGTGTCTAGGAGTGGAAATTGTCCCTTATTTTTCTTGATGTGCACAGGACATTTAAAACGTGACTGGTTTGAAAGTTGTCTTCTACCATTGTAGAAGTATCAACTTCAAAAACCTTTTGTGAACCAGCCATTCCTTCTTCTACCATGACTTTTACAAGTGTAATTAAGTTCTCATCCTCTAATCCACTTGCACAATCCATTACCTTATCTGTCTCTTACAAGTTGATAGCTTGATCCTTAAAAGATCTCTAGCTGTTGTAGCAATAATATTGAGCTTAATCTTCTCTCTACTAGTGACATTAACAGTTTTTGGCAGAGAGTAGATCATTGTGGAAAGTTATGTGAGGAGTAACTGAACTGGTATTTGCTTTCCTCATTTCTCATGTTTGATACAAAGCACACAGAGGAAAAAGCATGTTCTTAGAGTGAGGAATTATCTCTCATTTAAAATGACAAGTTCAGCCATATTATGAAAAGTTGTTCTTGTAAGTGGCTACCACTGTTCTTTGCACATCAAATTCCAGTGGCACTTTGAAGTTAACTTCATTGCAGATACTGAAGAACTTTAATAGAGGTTGATAACAGAAAGAAAAAGGATAGTATGTGGATGGTGGATGGTGGTTCCTCTGGGAACCATGCTCTGATACACTTACTGATTTTGTATTTTGCATTTTCAAGGACTTAGGTATTTTCTAATGGGTTTTGTAGACATTTGTTGTCAGCAAAGATAGATGAGACCTGGAAATCTCTGGTTGCATTCTAGCCTCTTGGAGTAACTGCATTCCCTCCATCCTGCCCAGTGTTGTTGGTCTTCTCCATTTGTTTATGCTTTTTACTGATCTCATTTTAGCAGATTTTTCACCTGAATTGCATTTCTGATATTTCACTAGACCTAGTTTATTTACCCGGCTACACCATTTGACTCCATATTTTCATTTTTGTCTCTCACTCTTTCAGCCTTACACTCAGATATCTCCTCATCTTCTTCAACAGCACTTTGTCTCCTCTTCACCTCTTCTGGCTTCTACTGTAGTCCCTCTGCTAAGCAAGTCTACTTGCTCCTGAATAGATCTTGTTCCATTTGCTCTCCATCTTTCTTTTGACCCAAATGCTCTAGGACACAATCTGTCTTTTCCTCACCCTTCTCCAGTCTCTTTTTCACTCCTCAGGCTCCTTGTTCCAGTCCATTTCCCTGAAATTGATTGGTCTTAAGCCTGTCATATTTGAGTTTGGGAGTTACCTCTTCTGTATGGCTTCAACTTAGTAAGGAGAACACTGAAAAAGCAGAAAAGACTTCTGGACTTTTCTGAAGAAAAGACCTTCTCAGGCCCCTGGAGCATGTCCAGTACAGGCAGTAATGTTGGGAATTACAGCAACTGAAGTATTGGCTGTGCACAAATTGCAAGGCTTTCAAGTTGGACATTTTGGAATGGCTTTTCAGTGAGAGTGCAAAAGGCATAAGATCTCTGCCAGCTTGCAAGTTCTTATTCTAAAGCACGGGATTTCATAAAGGAAGGTCTTCAGAATCTTTTAACATTGTAAAATAATGCTATTTCTGCTAGCCTTTCAGGAGAGGGAAATTCAAGCCAAGGCAGATTTATGGTACAGATGATCTTTTCCACTGGGATGAGTTACTGAAAACAGGATCTTCAGTTGGGACACTACTTCAACCTTGTTGAATAATATTTTTTGAATGGAAGTTTAAAAAGTTTCTGTGGGTGTATATTTATTATATTCTATACTTTTGATGCATTTTCCTTGAAGTTTGCTATTCTTTTAATCTTCCTCATTGTTTGAATACTGCAATAATCAAATGGAGACATGAGAACACTTGACATTTGCAGTGAAGTTTGACCATAGTTACATTCCTCCACTGTAAGTGTATAACTCATATTCTTCTTAATATTCATATTATACTTCTGTAAATGAACCGGAACTCTAAGTGCATACATCCTTTGAATAAATTTTACAAATGATAAGAATAGAATTTTGATTTATTTGCATTCAAAGTTGATCAAATGAAGATGTAAATAGCATCATCTTTCCTAGCATATGTAAGGAAATTAAGAAATAAAGTGCAGGGAACCTCTTTGTTCCTCTTGAATTTTCACTTAGAGCTTGATGTTAGCTTTAAGCTATGATTCATGTCCTCTAAAGACTTTAATCAACCTCATGATATTTGTAGGATCTCTAACTGTAGACACCAGATCAGAGTCTCCTAACCGAGAGTGTGGGTCTAAAAATCCATATTCAAATGAGTTTTTGAAAACTTTTGTTGATCTGACTCATTATTGTGTCGCCAATTTAATTATTACATTTCTCTCACTGATCCATTTGAAACCCAGCAGAAGAAACTTAGCTACCAGGGTACTTTTGAGTTAAAATTTTACATTATATAGGAGATACACAACATGATTCTTAGATTGCAAAGCTTATTATGAAAATTACTTTTGTTTGCAAAATAGCAAAATTGATGTTGAACTTAGTGATATTTAACTGAGAACTGTTATTTTCCTGGTCTCTTTTTAACAACGAATTTTCCTGTTGTCTATTTTTCATCAAAAACTGAATGTCTGCCAATATTTTTCAGTTATTTCAGACAGAAGAAAAAGCTTGAATTGGAGATGATTTTTTTTTATTTTATTTTGAATTTTAAGATTTTTATAGTACATTCAATCAGAATTGCCTTTTTCTTCCGCAATATAGTTTTTCTAAATCTGCATTAGAAATATTTCTAATGTAAGTTTAATCCACTAAATATATTGGGAACCATGGATGGAAGTTTTTTTTAGAGATCTGTTAGGCATATAGAACATGCTGTACACTACTGCCCATTGTTTCTGAGATGTTACTAGTCCTAGATGTTGTTAGACTGAAAACATGTGTATGTACAAGTATACACCAATAGATCTTGCTTTATGAACAGAGTACTGTGTTTTACACCCTGTTGTATCTGATGCTGTATTTACCTTAGGCATTCTGTAGTCTGACTTTTCCTCATGACCTTAATGTGAACAATAAAGTTTAGTGAAAGTGACTGTGTGACCTTTTCATCAATCTATTATCTGGCAAGTAGTTAAACTGTGGGAGGGAATGCACAGATACCGTAACAGTTCAGAATTCTGGTAGTAATAGATAAATAGTTTTTCAAATTTAATTCTTTTCTTAGAACACTGGCATGACTATTATAAGCCATGAAGTATTTAATCTACAACTGTGCTATTTTTTAATCTTTATATCTATACAACAATGCAAACCTTTTAAAGTGAACCAGCTCTGGGAGAAACTTATCCTTCTTTCCTTCCTCTTTCTCTGCTTTGTTTTTGATAACAATATGAAAATCATAATAAGCTCATGGAAATGGTTTTGTTGCTATTTGTCCAGTTATTAGTAAAAGTTCATTCCTTAGTTTTAATAGCTGTCACATCATGACGAAAATTCCAGAAAAGGGGATCTGATTTATTCTGTGTACATACTGGATTTTCCTGTTACCAAAGTGCACCCTAACACCATTTTAAATGGAAGATAAAGAGTGAAAAAAAAAAAAGTTATTTTTTTTCCAACATTGTGGTGTGGTTTTGCAAATGGCTGAAGACATTTGGTGATATTTTGCATGTGTGGAAGAAGAATTCTGCACTGGGGAAGGATGTTAACAGAGGATGGGGAGCATATATGTATCATAAACTGTTCATAATTTAATTTTTGTCATTTTGGAGAGTCCATCCATACAGACTGCAATGGTGAAAATGCTGCTCTTTTCTTCATTGATGTATTTGAGCTTTAATAGCAAGTGGCTGTGTTCATAAGTTGTAGATGTATTAGGAAACTAGTGTTTGATTCAATAAAGCCTATCACTTAGTGCAGTCCATATGGTCTTTTTTTTTTTTTTTTTTTTTTTTTCTGAAGAAATAACACTTCTCTGGGAGGGCTATGTAAAGAAAGGACATAGAATATATTTTCAATTACTTGTAATAAAAACATTTATTGCAGCACTTGTTGTATCAAAGGTGCTGAATGGGATTATCTGGAAAAATATTTTCGTAGAATACTGTGGTCATCCTTTCTTTTTTATTATTTTTTTCTTTACCATTTACATTTGGAAATGTTTGGATGTAACTAGGGCTATCTGTTTTTCTATCTATGGCCCTTGATGACTGTTTAACTGTAAAATGACATATTCATTCCTGTTTCTCATTACATCCTTGAAAGATATAATGTCATGTAAATTGATGACTTCCTGTGGTTGGCAGTGTAAAAATAATTATGTAGTTTGTCGTATCACCCCTACCTCCATAGGGAACTGCTTCTGCATACTTAGATTTTTATTCTTAACTTGCCTAACACTGAACTGCCAAGCTGATTATTTAAATTGTAACTGCTACTTGATGGGTAGAAGAAAGGAAATTTGTGTCAATATGAATTATTAAAAAGCATATGAAGATGTCACCTCATAACATTTTGTTAAAATGCCATGATATTCTAAAGTTACCTGAAAATCATGTTGAGAATGGATCTATTTGCAAGTTTGTAGACATCTATTAATGGTTATTGCTGATAAATTACAATGAATAATTCACTCGATGAATTGCACCTCTTTCTTTGCACCTTCCAAGACCTATGTCAAACTTAATCAGTTTTCTTATATTTAAGAGAACTTTGTGCAATTTGAGCTGGGTGTATGCTCTCACTGATGTTTCTATTCAGAGACTGGATATTTATAAGAGAAGTGTCCATATGGTATGTAAGTGTGGATTGCAGTTTTGTGCAGGACAGGAAGGCCTAGCTATCATCATAGTGTACGAATGCAGAGGCAAGTCACTGTGGGATAGTTGTCATTTGCTTTGCTGCTTGGACAATGCCCTTAAGCAAGTTCATATCCTGAGGTACCCACAGAAAATACAAGCTAGCTTGTATATTTTCACTGAGGGATAGGCTGCCTCAATGTTTTATGAGGTGAAAACATGCACGGTTACCATGGAATAACAGAAGAAGCTTAACTTTGCAGTGAAACCTGTGTAAGTCTATTCTCTCCCTCTGATAAACTTACTTCAAAATATTATACCATCAAGCAGTTATGGAACAAATATGGGAAGGAAGAATTTCTCCTTCATCTTTATCAGATGTTATAGATCTAAGAGGTAGCAGTTCTGATTTTTTTTTTTTTTTTTTTTTTTTAATGCCTTGAATCATGAGGATGCATGCTCTTTATTCAGTTCTCACTAATAAACTTGTATTTCATCTCATTATACATAGATGTGTAACCTGTCTAGTTTCTAGTATGGTGCTTAAAAGAAGGATATTAAAAATTCCCTTTTTGTGTTCTTCTATGCTGATGGAACTCAATTAAATGAAGATTCATATAAAGCAAATACAAGAAAGAAGTAGATGTATCTAAGCAAAATGTATTTAAAATTTCAAAGCCTTTTTTTTTTTTTTTTTTTTCCTTTTGCAACATTTACTGTCTCTTTTAGAAATCCCAGCAGAACACATATCTTAACAGAAAATGGATGATTGAGTACCCTCTAGAGGTAGAATTCAGCTGGGAAAAATTCCAAGGTGTGGAGAAGAAGTATCAGAGAACATAAACAAGACTTCTGTGAGGAGAAGAGAGTTGGGATTACTCAAGACATAAATGCAAACAGTAAGTACAGTTTCAAAGTTAAAGGAACTCCTTTGAGCAGAAAATCTTTGAATGCTGTAGCTTAAAAAAAAAAAGTCATCTTCACAAGTATTGAATCTGAATCTCAAATAACTCTTGATCTGCATAAAACGCAGCCAGAGGATCTCCTAATAAGTTCAAAGTAAGGCTTAATAGAGTTGTACCTTGATGCAGAGACCTTTGGCGTGTGGCATTTAAATAAAAGGAATTGAATTGCATAAATTATGGAATTCTGTTATTTGGCAGCATTGCAATGCAGGTGTGAAAAACATGCCTGATTTAACCTGAAATAGGAATTAGCCGTTGTTGTTATTGTTTCTTTTGTTTTGTTTGTTTTAATCTTACATAAAAATAAGTTAAAGTTTTTGAGCAGTCAACTGAAAAGCAACTCAGGTCAGTTCTGTAAACAAATGTAAATTTTTTTTTGGAGCAAGTAAGACATTTAAAAATAAAAGAGTATTTAGAAATGTTAGAAATCAATATTCAGCATCCCTTTGAAACTTCACTCTCTAATTTTTTTGCTGACAGTTTTTTTTTTTCAGTCAAGTCACTGACCAGTAAGCATTTATTTAATTATTTATCAGCCAAATTTGTAAAAGGCTGAACTTTACAGCTAAATCCAGAAATCTTTGAGCTACTTTTTGTAGCTAGGGTAATTTACTCTTTTTTTTTTTTTTTTTTTTAAGAAAAAAAAAAATGCTATTTTTCTAGAGCTGTTATACGTGCCTAACAGTACACATTTGTGCTCTTCAGTTTAAGGTCCACTTTACATTAGAAGTGATATTTGAAGGTCTAAGGGAATATTTTTTTCATTAGATACTCATGTTCTAATTTTTTCCTATTATTTCCTAGATTTTTATAATCTATTTGTGTCTGCTATAAAGTGATTGTGTGTTTGGTGCCTGACTTTTCCCTCATGCCAAAGTCAGTAATTATTCTAAGGGTGTCACTGACACTCTGCCAGTGTTAAACTTGCATGGGGGAAGAGTACCAAAAAAATTGTTCTGATATGTACAGTGGGTGATCTACTAGTTTCAGTTCTTGAAGAACTTCAGGCTTTTGCCTTCACTTTTATGTCTGGAAAATCTCTTTTGCCTCATGTTTAGCTATTGTAATTAAAAGTGAGATAACAGTGCAGAATATATCTCCTGTGTAAACTCTACTGTGCAACTCCAGCAGTTGTACTGGTTTAGATCCCTCGAGTACAAACACAGGGAGATACTCTTATCAGGCAGATTTACCTTAGGGTGCATATTAGCATTTCCCAAAGTAGTTTGTGTCCTTTTTTTGTGTGACAGGA
This sequence comes from Oxyura jamaicensis, assembly GCF_011077185.1. Classification (NCBI taxonomy): domain Eukaryota; kingdom Metazoa; phylum Chordata; class Aves; order Anseriformes; family Anatidae; genus Oxyura; species Oxyura jamaicensis. Next base: position 1,486,091 of record NC_048902.1, on the reverse strand, counting down.
GAGATGTCGATGAGCTGCCTAGTAAGCTTAATACAGTCACATCTTAATCATGTAATTTTATGCTTTCCCTGGGGACTGTGAGTTCTACTGCTGGGAGTCAATGCTGGAATACTTTTCTACTCTTGACAGAGAAATCAGCGTCCTGATTTCTGCCAGTCTTCCAGGTGTTATTTCTAAGCTCTGTTCAGAGTAGTACTCTGTATAGAGTTATCGAATTCTTAAGAGGTTTTGATGCTAAAGTTTTTTTCTTGCTGCTGTGACTCATGTAGCTTATATAGGCTTGCCCTTCACCTATTTTACGTTAGCTGCTCTGAAAAGGGAGAGAACTTTTCTACTGCTAAGCATGTTGTCTTCACAGATGATCTATATGTAGATTTAGATAGGAAAAGTCAAATGATGACATGTCAGTTTCTAAGTTCTGGAGAAATTATCCCTCATTACCTTGGTGGTGCTGATGGTTTACAATGCTCGTGGTCTGTAGTGGACTATTTGCCTTAAAGGGCTTTGACAATTTTGCTGAACTTAACATGTATTCAACTAAGAGATGATCTTTTTTCTCTACATTACTTGCCCTTTGAATAGGTCACATACTGATGAGATCTGTAGTGTTTGATCTGCTAACTGTGAAACCACTGTATAAGTCTTTCTTTATGCTTGCATATTTCTTGAAAGATCCACTGCATTATTCTAAGAGCAAATATCTAATTATTGGCTACTGAAAGCCATGTAAGAAGACCTGTTTATATTTCTGAAATCCTCTGGGGACATCTGCCACAGCAAGTTTACACCCAAGATGAAAAGTGGGAAGTGATTTCATACTACGGTCCTGCTTAACTGGAGTCTGGCTTTGTGAGGAGACAAAAATAACAAAGGCAGAGTTCCTGAGGGAGGCCTTCAGTTACTATTTTAAGGTTATGCTATTGTGTCAGAGAAAGTGAAGATCTAGTCAATGCATTGGCTTGTTTGACTGCATTATATCCAAGTCTGAAACTGAGCACTTCTTGGAGTCATCAGTACCAGGTCTAGGTATACATGTCTACATGTCTGTACAGGTCTAGGTCTGCACTTCTCAGATACAAAGCTTCTGAGAGCTTGCCTCTGAAACTGACTCTTCTTGCAATGTTATGTCTTCCACCGATATGCTTCTGAATCATTCACTGAGCTTCCAGGATGAAAGATACAACAATTAAATTGCATATGGGAGGAAATAGTATTAAGAAGAAAAGCACTACAGACAACATTGACAGAGCTTGCTTATGCTATCCTGACTAGAAGCATGGTGATAATTTTTGTAAGTCTTCAAGAAATAAATGTTCTTGGTGAGCCTTGCACTGTTGAATGACTGGGGGAGTTCTGCTGAATTTGGATGTCTCCTGCCAGTGTCTTCAGGTAGCAGGCGTTGGTTATGACAGTGGAGGCTATCACAATTAGGGGATGAATCATTCCTGATGTCTGTTATTTTAACACCTGTGCACCTGTTCTAGGATCCCCGCATAGAGTTCAAGGCCTTTAAATGTTTGTGCAAAGAGAGAAAGGCAAAATGAAGAAAGTATGTTTAAGAACTCATATTGTCAAGTAAAAGTTCTCTAATGGTGAATATTAGGTTTATATTAGGCTGACTTCTCACACACAGAAAGGTTTGAAGCCTCCCCTGGAGCTTCAGCAAAGTTGTCTGAGGCTGTCATGACAACACTAAGCTTCAGAGCGTTTCACTTTCTGTTTGCCATTTTGAAGATTATTTTAACTAGATATCACCATAGTGTGAATGTATATGATCAAGACTAGTGTGGCTTGAACATACTGGTAATGAATACTTTCATGCTCAAGGAAAGGTAAATGAATGAGGTAATAATAAAAAAATATATATACAAAAAAAAAATACAGTGAAACTATTGCCTGAGTTTGTATCTGAATTCCATGCATAGCTCTGCCTTCGGCTGTCCTCCAATTGGCAAAGCCACTTGAGAATCTTAGTTGTTTTTGAAATGTATATAAAGCCCATATATGCAAGCAGAGCAGCTGAGCATATCAGCCCCATTGTTTGTGCATCTGACAAGACCCATAAAGTAGCTTATGAATATGAAGCTAACTCTATTCCACCTTTCACTTGGATCTGAGAGAAAATTGGCTGAAGTTGGGCCTTCTGCCATCAGTGCTCATGTCTGAAAAACGTTAACAGACATTCTGTTTATCATTTGGAATATTTGCCCATATGCCATATATTAGGTGTCAGGTGGAAACCTCATTACTTCTCTGTATCACCATAGAAAGAAATACTGTGAATTTCAACCTGGCTATTTTGAGAACCCACTGTGTATGTTCATTTGGCCAGAGGGCATCCCATTAAGCAGCATAAGCAAAATCTCTTGCAATCGTTGTAGACTTTTCTTGCGGTAATTTCTGTTGATCCCAGGAATCTGAGGTGGAAACTGAAAGCAGATCTTTCCCAGCTATGCACAGTTCTATGACAATGCCCCCAGAGCTGATGATGTATTAGGGATAAATTCTGCCAACCTTTTCGCAAAGTAACATTTTCTTTCCTAAATGTACTGTCTGGATTTAATAACACTTGTGAAATACTGTTGCAGATAGTCAGGGTGGCAGAACCTTACTTTTTTCATGAGTGGCTGCTGAATAGATTTAATTCTAGGAGCTTAGAGAGGAACCAAAAATGCTAGAGAGGAACCAGAAAAAATAGAAAAGAACGACACGGTTTTTGTAGATAAATAAGGCACCTGACCTTACCTTCTACTTCTAACACCCATAATGACCTGATATTTGCTGTACCAAGCAGATCATCCCTACAAGCTGATGGGTGAATTATTTATTTACATGTTCATTCCCAGTTCAACTCCTGGTACATACTTTGGTACATACTTAGTTTTGACAATGACAGGTTATGTGCTCCCCCTTTTGAGAATGCTTTATTCCATATCAGTCTGGCATTTCTGTAGTCACCAGGAGTATCTGTAACCTTGGTGAGAGGCCACTTTGTTGTTCCTTGATAAATAATTAATGAATAATACATCAAGTACTGGCATCTTGCTTTGCCCTGTTGAATTATATTGGGAGAACTTTAAAAGTAACAAACTAATTCATGGATGACTCAGCTGAGTTTACTATTCATTTGAATTTCCACAATTGTCCAGCATGTGAATGAATAAAATATTTCAATTTTGGAAATGACTAGTGACATTCATGTGTTTGTTTTAATTTCTTCTGTGTTTCTGGCACTGCTCACTATTCTTTTGTAACAAAACTGTCCCCCAGCTTGTTTTTCCATGTCTCTGATCACAGAAAGGCATTCAACAGAGAGACAATAGATTTTTTTTTTTATTATTTTTCAGTTTCCTGAATACATCTACCAGCACCTCCAGGTGCATAAATTTCAGTAAGTGAAAAAGATAACAGAAAATATTGAGCATAGTAGGAACAGTGTTACAACAACAGTGATTGTAAAATCACTTGTACCATAGCTAATAGGATGCCCTTGGAAGTGTGCTGACAAAAGGGCCATTTTAAGTTCTCCACCAGGTGTGCTACCACAATGCACATGCTGACTGTGGGGTGACAGTCTATGTAAACTCTACAGGCAAATGCTCAAAGTCCAAGGTCAAACAACAGTTACCTACTGCGGTGATTTGCAGCTGCATCCATTGATTTCCTAGTGCACAAATGAGAGATGACATCAGATGAGCTTTGTGCTAGAGACTTGATTAAATTGGATGCTGCACCAGACAGAAAGGATTACGATGATGTTAGAGGTTCTAAGAAAACATGTAGCATGGCTGTACCTCTGTCAGCTGAACCTGCCAGCATTACTCTGTGAGAAAAACCTTTGAAGGTAACAATTCACTCCAGTCTGACATATTTTGTTTACACTAGCCTTATGGTTGTTTTAAATATGTTTTTGGTTCTGCGTATATTTAGATAGAGCAATATGACTGACATTATTTTTTGAGATTTCAGATCAGACTCTGATGCATCTTCTTATTACAAGTGTAATATGCACAATGCACAATCCACCAAGTGCACATTCCTTTCTAGGTACTGTAAATTAGCTACAGTATATGAATCTTTGCATGTAATATGATAGCATTTTATTCATGTTGGAAGTAATGATTGTGTATTTCTCGCCCAAAGAGAAATAGCATGACTTCAGGCAACAGAAATTAACAGTGTGAAACATTATTGTTTGTGATGTTGTTGATGTTTTAATTGCTGATCATTAATCTGTGTTCTTCAACTCCAGTGTTGGTGGAATTATAATTAGTCCAGTGTGTTTTGCTGAAATGTAGAAAACAATCACTCTGCCACTAATGATAGGGCATGTGGGACTCCAAAACTGAGTATCAAGTCAGTACTTCTGTTCCACAGTGCATATTTTTTTTTAATACTGATATTTCTGGAGAAAATTGTACTTGTCGGGAGAATAACTAAAACTAAAGAAAACTTACAGAACGTGAAAACAATTCTTCAAAGAAAACCTTATATGTTTTATTTATTTCCATTTAGATACTAACTACATAATGATGTAATGACAGTATCATGTTACATTGGAAGAAGAATTTGGACATACATATTTCTGGAAATGTAAATTGTGTCATTATAGTTGATTATAAGTGTGACTTTCATTATCTTGTACATACGTTTGAGCAGAGTTAATTTAGAAGTTAATTAGAAGTATGTATACTTTGTTTATTGGGTAACTTTTATTTAGGCAAAGATCAGTTTCATCATGAATTGACGTGGTAATGTGTGCACGTAGACATTCATGAAATTTTAAAACTGTGCATGTTTCAGGATTACTTATGTTGTAGATCCAAATCTAGCTCTGCTCTTTGACAAAACTTATTTTAAGTTAGAATCATTTATGTTCCTTTTTCAGCCTTTTATCTCAGAAAAAAAAAAAAAAAACAAACAACAACTGGTAATGCTAGTCAAAAATACTCCCCTTCCCCCCTGTATTCCCTTACACCAATGCAAAAGGAGGCAAAGAATTGAAGATCAGTTGTACATTTGCACAACTTGTACAATATGGCAAATGTTCACTAGAGTAAATTTCTAAGGGTTATAAAACAGCTTTTACCATTTTGCCTTGTTTGCAGTGGCAGGGCTTTGCCCATGTGGGAAAGATGCTCCAAGGTATCAAACACATGGTATGACTGTAAACTTCCAAAACTGAGTTGATGTACTAGTATTAGTACTAGTACTAGTACCTAGTACTTTATTTAATTTTCTCTCAGTTTAGCTGAAATCACCTGGAAACAAGTTTTAGCTGAACCACAAAACAGCCTATTTGGAACTGCGTGATGAGTGTCCCACTGAGGATTTTGCACACTATGACTGCATTGTCATCAACTCCATTTAGGCCACACTGATACATTCCCATTTTAAAGCATCCATAATCTGATCTGTCTCTGAGGTACTGCCCCTCACTACAAAAGAGAGGACTGAATCTCCTCTTTAATGAGGCAGGGACCACTCCTCATTTGGCATAAACCAGTATTTAAATAATTTATTATCTCTAAGAATCTGTCACTTTCTGATTAAAGAATAAACTTATTTCCTAATTAAAGCTAATTCTGTAAAAATTCCATTAACCTACTTACTCCCCTAAATAAATAAATTTGTATTCAGGTTTAGCATAGAAGCAAAGAAGTGCTTATTCAGAAATTATTTGGTGCAAGTCTAAAACCAGATGTTGCTTCCACACTAATCTCTATAATCCATGATGACATTCCAGTTGACAGCAGACAGCTGAATGTCAAGCTCTTAATGATTGAATTTTCAATAAGGCTTCATTTCAGCTCAGTTTCAGATGCAACGGTACAGGAAAATTGCAAAAGTTTCATGATTGAATAAAGTACATTTCTCATTATAGCTGTACTGGTGGACAAAATTTTGCATTTAATATCAATTCATTTTGATCATCAGTCTAACTGTGTTAGCATCAATGCATGATGAGTAATTATGAGATTAAGATATAGATGGTTCAGATGGTTAAAAATCTGGAATCTACTTTTACAATATAGTTTAACTGTCAAGCTTTAAGGTGTATTAGTTTATGATTATTGCCTGATTCTAAATTATTTTATGGTAACAGTTTAAATGAGAGCACCTGTATGGCTAGTAGAATATTCCTATCTTTTAAAATTGAGCTAAAACAAAGACAAGCTTACACACCTGTCCACAAAGAGACATAATAATAATAATTTATCACAGTGATTAAGTACACTTCCAGAATATGGGAAATAACATTTAGCTTGTTTTTTCTCTGTTGCCAAGCAATGAGACGTGTATAGCTGCAGACAGATGTGATGAATGAATCCAGTGAATGCTTTACAAGACCTTCAAAAGAAAGAAATAGAAGTCCTGACCCGTAAGAACCAGCTGTGTGATGAATTTGGGTAATACTGACAGTCCGGCAAAACTCCCAGAAGGCATTTTGTTACAGCCAAAAATTTTTACATGGGAATTTGTTCAGACTTATTCTGATATGTTCTGGTTTGAAGTGTCAAGAGCAGGAAAAACTAGCATTGGCTACCATGCAGCATAGCTGCTAAAAGTTGCTCACAGCTGGTGTTAACCCTATCCAACTGCAAAGCAGATTGAGACTGGGTAGCTCTTGAAATGAAAATTGATGTTGGAATAAACCTTGACAGCTGTGACTTCTGCTGGTGTTGTTAAGACAGCACTCATTTCATTGTTTCATTCAGTATTATCATGCTGATTACAGGTCCTGTTGAATGTCTGCACAACCCAATCAGTCCTTCCTTCATTGCTCAGTACAATTGTTGCAGTTATGTGAGATAACCCAGCATCCCGAGCAATGAGCACTGACATTTCTTAGCAGAATATGCCATTACTCATAATAAGTTGCATTACAAAACATTGTGCCACAACACACCAAACTGTACTTCAAATGGTATAAATCCTTTCACTTTCATTTCTTTGCTCTTTGTTCTTTATACCTTATCATGGAAGCATTAAATGCAGCCAGCTTATTGGCTTGCCTGCCTTGCTGAAGGTCTAAGCACAACAGTGATGGTGTCGAAATGACTAAATAATCAGAATGAGAAACTCTCTGAATGGAGAAAGGATGGGAGGGAAGCAGGAAAATGAGCAAAGGATAAGATGAAAGAAGAACACTGAGGAGAAAAAACTATTTATTAATATACACTATGAACTTTCTCTTGCAAGTCTTGGATCTCACCCTAATTAAAGTAATTGGCATGTAGCGATGTGTTACACATGGAATTCAGGCACATTCTGTACTGGGCAGAGTTAAATTTGCATTTGCTAGTTAGCTTGCAAAAGAGGTGTTTTCTTTTATTTATTTATTTATTCATTGTCTGCAAAAGGAAGAGTGGGTTACACGGCTGTTATGAATGAGGAGGCACATGAATGCAAATCTCCATGTTCATTAGACTCAACTGCTTGAAACCTTGCATTCGAAAGGAGTTTGATCCCCCCAGTTATGTCCCTATCATAAATCCTCAGAATGAGAGATTTTTTTAGTTGTTTGAGGGAGATTTTTTTTTATGGTCTAGAAATGGACAGGAGCTATTTCCACCAGAGACTAATCTAAATCATTTGATATTACTGGGATGACACTGAATGAAAATCTGGCCTTTTCCTCTGCTCTTCTTCTTTCTACGCAGTGAATTCTCATCAACTTTAGAATTTACAAGGTGAAAGCACTGTAAGGTGTAATGAGTATTCAAGAGAGAATTTAGCTTCCATTGGTGGAGAAAAGTGAGTATGTCGTAACTCTTCTTGTAAAGATCTTAGAGCTAATCAAATGGATCAGGAAGGTAAAGTACTAGCTCACTGGCTCCTTGCAGGTCACAGATCTCTAAGTCTGGTCTTCTGAATCTGGAGACTCTCTTCATGCATTCGCTGATGTCTGAGAAAAGCCAAGATTAGTTCAGTTTAGTTAAAAACAGGGTTGGCATAAGATACTAAGATTGGCACTGGAGAAGCCCTAAAATCTTTCATGGTTTGACTGAGATTGACTATGCAGAACAGCTCTACAAGCTCTAGCTGCCACATGACATGTGAAGAGAATGGGCAGAAGAATGAGGTCACAGTCTACCACCTGGATACTGGTTCCCAGTGTCATCGTTGAGACAGGATTGTGAGTTTTCAAATGCAATGTCCAGTTCAAGAAGTATAAAGCTTACAGAAATCTCACACAATAGACTATGAGTTCTTAGCACAGCTGCATGTCAGGATACTCCTGTAAGAATGGGTTAGAAAGAAATTAGCTGCCTATGTCACCTGTTTCCACATCTGTAAAACTAGAATAGTAACAGGTACTGTCTTCCGTCTTTCTGTGAGAAAAAATACCAGCTTCTCTGGACCAGGGAACTGTATTATCTCTCAAGAACACAAGTCTGTCTTCTAAACATAACCGGTATTCTTATTCAGAATGCTATGCACACTCTTGTGGTTTATGGTTCCCTTATTCTCATGTTCATAGTCTGAAGATCACGGTGAGTAAGCCACACAGAGACCATTAAGGAGGATGGAAAAAAAATCAGTTATCCTGGCTGCTATAGGTGTTCGTGTGTTGCAATGACATGTAAAAATAGCATACAATCAGTGGTGAGTCAGTGTCAGACTATGCAAAGACTATTCTGCAGTATTAGCTTTAATGTTTTACTGCTATTTTTGTGGAGGTCATTGAAATGCCATTGATCAATAGGCTGCAGTGGCTTTGAGTCTAAGTTATGTAATTTGTTCTTGAGTTTTGAATTTTCTTTATTTGCCAGTGGAAGAGTTCAGAACCTCAAAGAACGGCTGAGGTATGTCTTGAATAGTGTCATTCAATAGTGACTGTGTTATGGTGACAAGTGCCTGTCTTCTGCAAATTGTTGTGTCTGTTCTGGTGTGGCACTTCAGTTCTACAAGCTTTCTCTCAGTGATTGCTGAAGTCTGCCTCAATAGGTTGAAGAAGGATATTTTGCTGTTAATTGAAGAAAAATGTGTTTGAAGGCCTCTTCCCTTAGTATTTTTTGATTTATCTTCAGTTCCTATGGTAAATAATTAATATTCCAGGAGGAAATGTTCTTAGGTCATCTCTGCCCACAGGTTAAACACAAAAAATGTTACCAAAACCACTGGTGAGTTTCCTGGTAAAAGAGGATCCTTATCTCCTAGGTGACAGTATCATTTTTCTTCGCCTTTCATAGAGGTAGCAATAGTTGGAAGAACACAGCGAATCCTTTGAAATGGTAACAGTTTAAACATGAGTATGCAACTTCATTTCATCATGTCACCTGAGCAGAGAGTGAAATCCCAGGAAGTGCATCATTGCCTTCTTCCTTTGTCAGCCCTTCTATCCCTACAGGCAAAGAAAACCTTAGCCTTCTCTTCTTCCTGTACGTCAGTATCAGTCTGTCTTTTTCTGACCCTGCTGTGCGTCCAAGGGCAGCGGACATTGGGTGGGAAAGCAGCTACATTGCAAGCTTGACAATGGAGAAAAAGTACAGTAGCATGTCTTCTGCTTGCTCAGTGACTAATCTGCCTGAGATAAGATTGTGAAACTGGATACATCTGTAGATGTACAAAGCTGAAAAGAAAGCTTCCTTTGGAGTGCCTGAAGGAGGCTCAGCTCTCATCCATTCTCACTGGGAACAGTAGCTTTGCTGGAACCTAGGGCAACTAAGTAGATGCTTTAATAAAAACAGAGTTTAACAATCTATAAATTCTGATGATGTTTAAGCACCTTTACAAATATCTAAAGGTAGAAAACTATATGTAAATCATTGTAAAGTTTACCATCTCAGACAGTATTCCTCATTAAATGTTTTAATGGCTTTTGTGGTGGAACAGAACCAATGGTGACTAGTGGTGGTGGTCATACATGTTCTACATACGTTTAGTTTATTTCATATGCCTGACTATTAGAGATACAGATAAACTGAAACTTAATTTGAGTCAGTGGGACAAACCCTCGTGTATTTTTATGTATTTTTCTGGGTTGGAGATATAGATACAGATATAGTGGCAAGGCTGGGGGAGAAGGCTAAGGCTCAGCTGAAGTGCATCTACACTAATGCACTCAGCATGGGCAACAAGCAGGAGGAGCTGGAAGCCATTGCGCAGCACGCAGGCTGTGACTTGGTTGCCATCACGGAAACGTGGTGGGACCACTCTCATGACTGGAGTGCTGCAATGTCTGGCTATAGGCTCTTCAGAAGGGACAGGCAGCACGGAAGGGGTGGTGGAGTGGCTCTCTATATTAGAGAGTGTTTTGACATCGTCGAACTTGAGGCTGGGAATGACAAGGTAGAGTCACTATGGGTTAGGATCAGCGGAAAGGCCAACAAGGGAAGCATCCTGATGGGGGTCTGTTATAGACCGCCAAACCAGGAAGAGGGGACAGATGAGGAGTTCTACAGGCAGCTGGCGGAAGTTGCGAAATCATCAGCACTTGTTCTTGTGGGGGACTTTAACTTCCCAGACATCTCCTGGAAACACAACACAGCCCAGAGAAAGCAGTCCAGGAGGTTTCTGGAGAGCGTGGAAGATAAATTCCTGACGCAGCTGGTTGGCGAACCTACCATGAGAGGTGCCCCGCTAGACCTTCTGTTCACTAACAGAGAAGGACTGGTGGGAGACGTGCTGGTCGGGGGCTGTCTTGGGCAGAGTGACCACAAAATGGTAGAGTTCTCAATAATCAGCAAAGTCAGGAAGGGGATCAGTAAAACTGCTGTCTTGGACTTCCGGAGGGCTGACTTTGAGCTGTTCAAGACACTGGTTGGCAGAGTCCCTTGGGAGGTGGTACTGAAAGACAGAGAAGCCCAGGAGGGCTGGACGCTCTTCAAGAAAGAAATCTTAATGGCTCAGGAGCGGTCTGTCCCCACATGCCCAAAGACAAGCCGGTGTGGAAGAAGACCGGCCTCGCTGAGCAGAGAGCTGTGGCTCGAGCTT
>NC_048902.1:1396266-1474750 GCF_011077185.1 Oxyura jamaicensis | reverse complement strand
GATGAATAGATGGTGCTCTTTGTGCTTTGTGCTATGTTTCCTGTCATCCTTTTACATGTCTGAGAGATCTGGTATTTTATGGGGAAAAGTTATAATTTTTCTTAAGTTAGGAAAATAAGTCCAATGAATCCTGCTAAAAGACAGTCTCATGCTGTTGTCATTAATGGCCTCCCCTGAGAAAATGGCAAATTGATAAATTAAGCTTTCCGTCTGTGGCAGCCATTCACATGCTCAAGATGTAGTCCTACTTTAGTTTTCAGCAGCGTTAAATCAATCTACTCTAGAAATACTTTTGCCTTACTACCTACATGTAAAATAGATCTAGAGACTTGGTGCATCAGTTCAAGCTCTAAATCAATATTTTGGCAGTGAGAAAAGGCCTGAATTTTGTGTTTATGTTGCAATGAATCCCTAATTGAGATGTCTATACTGCTTCTAGCCTGTCCTCTTGAAAACCGATTAATACACATCACCCTAGAACACGGTCTTTTTATTAAGACTCAATTAAGGAAGATATAATGAGGCCAAACTAGGTGAAGCTTTTAGTGTGTATTATACATAGTAGATCTTGAAAGATAGATGCAAAGTCAAATTTCACTTTGAACCTGCTTTCATCTAGTAGTAATAAAAATTCTATATAGTGCCGGTTCTAACAAGGAACTAATAAAAACCTCAGCAAACTTAAACATCCTTCTGTAAGTAAAGGATGGATTTTAGTTATGTCCCCTGTGAACATAAGAAAGTGATTTTTTTTTTTTTTTTTTTTTTATAAAGGCTGATAGCTTTTTTCATTGGCTGTTACTGGACACTACTAAATCATTACAATCTTTCTCTTTCTCTCTCTCTAACTCTTACTGCAAAGAATTTCTATGTGATCTTGGACAGTAATTTAGCTAAATTGTCTTTATAAATGCCAAGAGGGGGTGCAGTTTCTTAGGACTGCATGTGTTATGTTGCTATAAAAATGCAGAGAGAGAAGCTTTGAAAGACCTATGGTATTATTAGTATGTCTTGTGATAACTACTGAACTGAGATGCCACCACAAAACTGAAAATCTCTTAGGTGTGACAACTGGTACTGGCTGGTCTTAGTAGTCTGTTGGTGAGACCAGTGGAAAACTTGTTATATTTGCTTAAACTTTTGTCAAAAATCTGAACTGAAGCTACAGTGGTTTTTTTTAAGCTACAGTGTTGTAGTTGGTTATGATGTCATTGAAATTTATAGGCAGAATGTGGCTGAAACAAACACAGGTTTATATAATATAATCTGTTTTATAGTATATATATTAACAATGCAGGCTACAATTAAGTAGTGTAGGAAAGATGATGAAAAACTTAAAAAAGTAGATAAGGTAAAAAGAAAATTGCGTAGGTCATTCTTGCAGAAAAGATTCTTAAATTATATAATTTTTGTGGATTCAATGAATCTGACAGCTTCTTTCTTGTTAAATAAAGGGCTCAATTGTTCAGTTCTTGAATGCTGTTTTTCTGTCATATTTATAAAGGAAGCTAACTTTTTTTTGGTGTCAATTTTTAAATGATAAATACGATCCTTCTTAGGAATTGAGTGAGATGACTTTTTGTTCCCCATTACTATTGCTAAGTGCTGTTACTCTCATAACAAAATCTAAGGCAATTGGCAGAATGCCTTCGTCTTTATTGATAAATACAATGCATAAATACAGTAACTCGTAATCAGAATAATACTGTCTGTGACAAGTGGCAATGCCAAAGAAATTTCAGCATTCAGAAGAATCTTTTTATTTTACTATGTATGTGGTTCTCGGATCCTGTCTTGGCAAAGGTTTGATCAGTCTGGCTCTCTTTACTAATACAGCAATGACAATTTAGTCGCATATTGAAATATTTGTAACATCCAGATGCCAACAGAAAAAAACATGAGAAACCAAAGTCACATTCTAGCCCCACAGTCTTCATAGCTTATGTGCTGGCTTATTTCAATTACTGATAGCATGTGAGCAACGACTGACTTGTCTCCCTTCATATCCATTTTTGCTAACATTCACTGGTTCTAGCAAGTCTATCATCTTCTTCCTTTAGTACATCTTTTTCCCTTCCTATGAATTCTTTAGAGTTTTAGAAGCCAGTAACACACAAAGGGTTGAGCTTCTGTGCAGACTACAAGTGTCAGTAATTGGCCATTAATTTTCTTTGTTTAGTAATGAGACTTCACATCATAACCTGTTCCTGGTATTCATCCATCTTTTTGAAGTGTGTACTGTTGGCTCTCCTTATTAGGTTTCTCTACCTCTTTTCGTACATCAAGCCATGCTCAGAGAACAAATTTATTCTATTTCCGCTTTATCAAAGTATTATTTGTACATAATATATCACCATTCAAATTTTGAGGAAAAGAGCTTGATTTTTATTTTAGGAAATGAAAAACCCAGATTTCATCTGCAGTGTAATAAAATAGGAAAATCCCAATGATAATTCAGTGTTTTACATGTTAATGAAAGCTAAGTATATTCTCATAAAGGAAGAGGTGTTGTTCTTGGCTGTCTTACAAGAATGCATAATATATTTCCTTGAGGAAACAAGAAATAAGGTGGAGCTACCTTTGATTTGTTTGAAATCAAACTTGTGATAGAATTTTCAATAAATTTCACAGTGTAATTACAAATCTATCAGAGTAACACTCAATGGATATTGAGAAGGAGATCACATGTTTACACAGATTTTTTTTTTTTATCAAAACAATGAAACCATTCTGAATTTTCATTTTACAAAGATGATTTTGTTCACCAAGATTTTGAGTAAGAGACTTAGAACCTGTTTGCTCAGCAAGTCTTATCTGTGAGTGGCCAAATATAAAGTGAGGGCACAGATTCAGAGAGAAAATGGTAATACTGCTAATTTATTCTGAACAATTACTGCATGAAACCAAAGTTAAAATGAAAAATTTATGTTGCTTTCTTTTCCTCTCTGAGAAAGTTGACACGGCTTCAACAGGTTAATGTCTTAGAACATTAATCAGATTATATTACATTTCATGTAACTGAGTGAGGATAACTTGACATCAGTAATGATGAGTGGTTAGTGCCTCTCATGACAAGGACTGATTCTGCTTTAAGTTAGTCAGATAAGGGAGGATTAATTTCTGTGTATTTTATTGGGAGCACACAACAGAATTAGTAATTCAAGTATGAGTTCAGCATCATGGAAGACAGCAAATGGTCATTTAAAAGCTGCCTGTGTTATTGTTCTTGGTTTACTGGGAGTTGAGTTAATCTGTTAAGTTATTTGCCACTTCTCAACCATATTGTATAAACCTGTAGTGTCATGCTGCTGGACATGGGATTTTAGAGATTTTGGAAATATTTATTAAAATGTATAAAAAAGAGTAATTTTTTTTTGATGACTTTGTAGCAATTTTCCTTGTAATTGGTTACTACATTTCTCACTGCAAGGTGGATTCCTTTCCAAAAGTTGCTAAATTGTACACAGAGGAAGACTTCTTTCCATTTGCATAGACTTGGCAAATTTTCACTCTCTCTCCCTATGGAGAAATGAAGGAATGATCCCTAACACCCGTTGTCTTTCCCAAAGGGATTACTTCCACGTCCAAGTGATTGGAGACATGAAATTCAACATTAGCCTAAGCACAGAAGAAAGGGATGACAGTGCCAGAAGTGGCCTGAGAAGTGACCTGAGTCCTCCAGTGCACCTAGGTGCCAGAATATCTGGAAATAAAGTTTCAAATTGATTATATGTATGTGTTAATTTCTTGTTCTTAGCATATAGGATGCAGCACTAATTTTATTTGATTATAGTTTGATAATTTATGGGAGATATTAGGTGCAAAAGTCCTGCTGTAAATCAGTGGAGTTACTCTCTTAAAGAACCATCTCTTCAACTATTATTTCTTATTTGAAGAAATGGCAAAAATCACATGCATGCATAAATGTGTATATATATATATGAACAATAAAATATTTTAGTCAGTATAGGTAAATGAGTTCTGTTGATAAGGACTTAAAAGACTATATGAAAATTAGAAAGATTCATCACAATCTTCTGAAAAATGTGTTAATTTATTTAACAAGATTTGAAAGAAAGCACTTTGACCAGGTTCCTGAACTGACATTCTTTTGTCCTTTTTTTATTATAGATCTTTAGAAAATTTAGTTAATTTACTCACACCCCTGTTTGATACTAGTTTATTGTTAGAGTTCTTGATGGTGTATCACCTGGTATCACAAGATTTTGGGTCTAGACAGGTGAATCCAGGCTGTCTGTCTTCTGAAGAGGCAATTTCAAGCAAGGAACAGGGACACTTTCCAAAACAATACTTGTTGCTGCAGAGAAAGACGAAATCATCATTTTGGAGTTCATCATTAAATAAACTTTCAGTTCTCAAAAACTACCATTCATTTATAGGATTTAGCTAGACTGTTGTCCAAAAAAAAGGGGTCACTCTGCCTTCACCCAGCAACACATTAATAACTTTAAACACAAGGTGACTGGATTCTAATCACGACTTTAAGGGTTTTATTTGACTGGAGAAGTACTGACTTCTTTTTGGCACCAATCTCATTCTTTCTCTGCAAGAAGTTAGGCAAGAAATTAGAAGCCTTAGTTCACTTCATTGTTCAGAGAACAATACCACATCCAGGGCTCTGCTGATGGAGCTTTGCAAGGCTCAGTAAGACCTTTTTAATATTGAGGAAAGCAGTACTGTACATGACTTCTGTTAATTAGTGCTTGATTTGAAGATCCTTGCAGTTCTATCTACTTGGCCTGACCCCAACCATCATCCCATCAAGAAAAATATAGTCATTTAGAGTTCTTATTTTCAAATTCAGTTCAGCTGTTACTCCTTGCCCATTAGGCTTCCTGTAGACTGTGGATGGCAATCATTTCTTGTAAGTGTGTTGGTAGTCTGTTTGGTAACTAGGGCGAGGAAGTCATTTTGAAGCAGTGAGTGGCTCCTTAAAGTTGAAATAATAACAGAAAAAATGGACTGTTCTCTAAGAGAGAGAGTACCATCCTGCTTTAGCCATCCTCCAGATTGTTTGGAGGGGGAATATGGTGGTGAGTTAGCCCAGCTCACATACAGTAGATCTTCAGGGAGATAGGGAAAGGTCTTCAGATACAGAGCCATCTCCTGTAACAGGAAAGGTGAATATGGCATTCCTTCTTTTCCAAAGCTCACCATCATGTTGAAAAGGCAGGTTTCAATCATTCCCTGAGCTCCACCCAGCTTCTACCCTGATCATCATTCCTATAATGTCTCCTCTGGTGATTGTAGGAGGCATGAAGTAGCTGCTATACTTGTGAAGATCTGCATGGCTTCCTTTTCCGATATTCCCCCTTTACCTTCCTTTTGAACAGCTTTAGTTAATTACCTAAATTGCCCATGTGAATCAGATTGGAGAATATAAGATTCTTTCCATATGGCAGAATGTCTGGGTTTGTTTTCCAGTAGGATTAGACAGATTTTTATCCAAAAAAAAAAAAAAAATTAAAAAATCCTGGCCCACTTCAGGAGTCTTATTTTCAAGAATCCAACTAAGTACATGGAAGCAAGCTGGGTTTACATTATTGTTTTTCATCACTTAAGGTAGAGTGTTGGGGTTCCCCAGCTGCTGTGAGTGTATACTGCTTTATACCACTTTGCTGCCTCCTCAGCAGCCTAGCATTGCCTCCTGTGCAGATGCATAAAAGAAAGCTATTGGTAGAGATGGTTACACACACCAGACAGGGTGTGGGACCCTTGTTATAAGGGCAAAGTCAAACTGAAGGACTCATTTTTCAGCAACAATATATGTTGCTGAAAAAAAAGAAAGAAAAGATCTCTAGGTCTCTGTTTTAGAACAGGTATAGAAAAAAAATACAAGAAAGTAAAGAACATCTCATATTGGCAGGACATTAGAATGCTCAGTGTATGACTGAATGTGTCTTTGCTAGTTGTAGTGTTTTTTGTTCTTAAGCTGAGAATCGAACACAGCAGTATCCTCAAGCTTTATTACAAAAAGCTAATTTAATGGCACTGTATTTTTGTTGATTGATTGATTGATTGAAGTGCACCTTGACAGAATCTACTCATGGCAGTCTTAAAGATGAGCAAGAAATGGAGTGAGGACAGTGTTTGAACTCAGACACCAAAATGTCAATTAAAAGACAGTAGTCTTTATGGGTAAAGGATCCCAGAGAAAACTTGGAAATGTTGTAATAACCAACCTCTGTTGGTTATTTTTTTTCTGATTTCCTGATGATACTCTTTTCTGTTCAGACAGGAAAGATGGTTTCTGTTGGAGAATAATTTTATAGAAAGCTTCCCATGAGAAGTTCACATTTACCTTATTAAAATTAAACGTTATTAAAAGGTCTTGGCTGAATCAAGGCTATGGGAACCTAGTTCAGTGACTCTGCTTTCACACCTGAATACTTATAAAGTAAAATGTGTAAGACCTCCAAAGCTTTATTCCTAATTTCTCTATTCAGAGAACTTGTTTGATAATGGCTAAATTCCGTTTTCTCTCAGAAGAATTATTTTTAGAAGTGTTAGCATCCTAACTGGAAAAAAAAAACACATTTATTAATGCATTTATTTTTGTGTTTCAATTTAATTTATGTAGAACCAAAAGTGTTTGCCAAGAGTGTTTTCTTGAACAGACAAATGGGACAATATATTATCTAAAGAAGCTGTGCTCTCTGAATGTATTTGCAAAATGAGTCAGAATAGCACATTTGGAAGACAAGTTGGATAGGGATCACTAAGTTATTTGCCAGAAAGGGGACTTTTGCAGACCATCAGTACAAACTGCAAAGAATGAGAGGTAGAGGGTATTGGAACTGAATTATAGGCTTCAATAACTTGTGCAGAATCATGGCTGTAGTCTATTTCAGTCAGCATCTCTGTAACGATTGATTATCTGAATATTTACCTGCTTCATCAGCCTGTTTTCAGATGAATAACACACATCTTCCTAAGTTGGAAGTTGAAACAGAGGGATTCTAACTGGATGTAGGCAAAAACCTTTTCACTTTGAGGACAAGTGGGCATTGGACCAGGAATTGCCTGTAGAGATTGTGCAGTCCCAGATTGTGCAGATCCCTGGAAGGATTTTTTGGAACAAAAAACAAACAAACAAACAAAAACAAACAAACAAATAAAAAAACAACCAACCAACCAAAAAAAAAAAAAAAAGGTAAAAGAAGGAACTCGAAGAACTTCACAAGTAAAATATGACAGTATGACTCTTTATGTAGTGTAGTATGTAGTCAAAGTATGTACATACAAGTATGTAGTTGAAGAAATGCTTTTTATTGAAATATTGTGTTCTGCAATGCCATAGGATCTGTTGAAATGTAGCCTATAAAATAATTGCTGAATGTATCCCAGCATGAGGGTTTTTCCAGGGTAATAAAATTAGGTTCTGGTACTTACCCATTTTAACATTGTTGTTTCATTCATGCTCTTAACTGTCTCTTAAGTCAGTTCTCATGCAATCTTCATTGAATTTGAATTGATTCAATAAAAATGCAATTAAAATTGTTTGACGCACAAATGTTTAATATTTTGACTAATAAGTTTATTTATAAAGGTTTGCAGATGAGACCTAATGATATAGAGGAGAGGTGGTAAACATTTAATATGATGGGACTACAGGAGCTAAAATAATTATTTTTGGGTAGTGAGATTTTAAGATATTCATAGAGAACTCCTCTAAGTTAAGTTTCTCTGTAGTCACTTGCTTCCATTTGAACACAGACAGAATCTATGTTTTTTTTTTTTTTTTTTTTTTTTTGTGGGCAACTTGAGAGGGGAAAGCAAAGAAAAAAAAAAGAAAAAAAATGGTTTAAAAAAGCATATTTGGGTAATTTTGAGATTTATGAAAATGTAGCTTTTTTGGCATTGGTTGTGGGGGTGGACTGTAATTGCAGACATTTCAACAGTAAGTTGCCATTTAGCTTCTGGATACTAGACCAGCTCTTCAGTCCCACTTCTTCACATCAAATTGGGTGTTAGAAGGGGGCAGTCAATGTCATAAACCACTCTGGGCTCTTATGTAGAAGAAACAACAATGGAAAATATTTTTCCTTTTACCCCCTACTCTTCTTCTCTTCATGCTGACTGCTGAGAGGTTTTTAAAAGCCTATCACCATCATAAGCACATGGTTGGTTTTTACTCTTTATCAGGCACAGAGGAGGCAGGGCAGCCTTTTGAAATTTCTCAGCAGTCAGCAAGAATAAAGTGGGCATCCTAGTGGTAGGAGTAATTTTCAGCTTCCTGACAACAATTGGCAGAATGCTGGGAAAAGCTATTAAAAATGAAGTTCGATCACCAAAGTCTGTTTTGGCCCATATTTAATGAGATGTGTCAGCTAGAATTTACAATAAGTGGCTAATTGTTAATAATAGGCCTGTCTAAGACACTCTGTGACTTCAGCAGATCTGCACAATACAACCCCATGTGCTTGCTGGGTTTTTCTGTTTTGGGGACCACAGGCCAACTTATTGCCGTAGTGAAGGAACAGGATGTGACAGGAACAAAGGTATTGTTAACTTTATAGAAGTGTATTTATTATGTATTATTGAGCATATTATGGGATAAATTACAACAAGTAAGTTAAAAATTAAAAATGAAGATGTGACATCAGTATAGTTGTGGCATTTCTTCCTTCATAATTGTACTTGGGAACAGAGAAACAGGTCTATGGGGAAGGATTTTTGTGCTGAAGGCACTGTCCAGCAGTTGCAAAGGTTATTTTGTTACTCTGGGCAAGTTACTACATCTCTCTTTGCTTCAATTTTATCTGTGAAAGGGAATCACACTTCTAGCAAAAATGGAAAATCTATGCACTGTGACGGAGGAATAGTCATATAAAATGGATTTATGACATAATGAATTAATATGACTAAATCTAAACCTAATATTCTTAAACTTTTGAATACTAAGCTTTTGAAGTCAGCTATGTCTATTAAATTAAACCACAATCAAATTCCAGGAAAATTTTTAAGAGCATTTTGTACCAACAGGTTTGTAGCTTGCTTAGTTTCATGCTGGATGGTGCATTAGGCCAGTGCTCAATGCTCTGCCATCCCACTGTGATGTATGGGTGTAGGGGAAACTAGGACTATGGTACTAGGGCCATCTCCTGATTGTGTCGTGTTCTCAAGCAAGTTGCTGCCCGAGGTATTTAGTGCTGCAAATTTGCTTCCAGAAATTAACTAGTGCTATGCTTTCATTTCCTTCTGTCCTTACGCAGTTTGGTAAAGTTTCTATGGAGGGGTAATATCTTTTATTAAATTCATTGATATAGTTGAAGGAAGGAGAAGAAATTTAAGACAAAATCATTTTTCTTAATGATTCTCAATTTTCCTAATCATTTTTCTTTTCTCAAAAAAGAGAAACAAAAAGTGAAGCAAAGCTGCCCAGCCTTGGAGCCAATCTCACTGTCTCACTTGTAAGCCACTCTCACTGAAAACTGTCTCTCTTTCTGTTGATATCTCAGAGCATAGGGAGATAGGGCACAGATGTCTTACTAAGGTTTACAGAATAAAGTAAGAGACATAGTAGCAGTGTTCCTTTCTTATCTGTTACTCTCCCTGCTCATGATATTTTTATGCATTTACTTCCTTCATTTTCATTCTTTACTTTCTTATTCCAGGTATCACTTTTTCTTTCCTCTGTTGCACTTTCCCCTCCTTTTCTCTAAGGAAAATAAAACTGGAAGATTTAAAAAAAAATTGAACAAAATAAGCAACAATCCTGTAATGTATACAGAGTTACGATGATAGAGTTAAATTTGGTTTCTTGGACTTTCATCTTGGGCTTCTGTACGGAGCATTTTATTTCTTATTACGGAAACAAATGTTTAGTTAATTACTCATACACCACCTGGCTTTACTTTACAAATTACATTTAAAGCCCTTTGAAATACTTTCAGGCTAGAATTTTGTTAGTTTATTAATGTGATTAGAAAACATATCTGTGAATACCTTACCATCTTTCTGAAAGCATCATTCAGCTTCTCAATTGGTAAATTTCTGTAAAGCAGTCAGGATCTGTGGTGGTTCTACTCGGGTGGGCGGCCGAGCTCCACCACAACCACTCTCTCACTCCCCCTCCTCAAAGAGGAACGGGGAGAAAATACAGTAATTATTGTGATGGGCAAAACAGACTCAGCACAGGGAGACAGTCAGATTTATTACCTATTAATAACGAGCTAGAGAAGTGAAAATCAAAGGAAAGAAACCAAAAGCACCTTCCCCCCCCCCCCCCCATCCACCCTCTTCCACCTCCTCCCCCCTAGTGGTGCAGGGGAATGGGATAATGGGGGTTATGGTCAGGCTATAGCGCTTCTTCTCCGCTGCTCCTTCTCGGTCACTCTCGTCCCCTGTGCTGTGAGGTCCCTCCCACGGGATGCAGTCCTTGCTGAACTGTTCCATCATGGGCTTCCCACAGACAGCAGCTCTTCAAGAGCTGCTCCAGATATGGGTCCGTACCACGGGGTCCATCCCTCGGGAGCACACTGCTCCAACCTGGGTCCCCCATGGGCAGCAGCTCCTGCCAGGTCACCTGCTCCTGCGTGGTCTCCTCTGCACGGGCTGCAGGTCCGGCCTGGAATCTGCTCTGGCAGGGGTCCTCCACAGGCCTCAGCCTCCATTGGTGCAGGCCCACCTGCTCCACCTTGGTCTTCTCCATGGGCAGCAGCATGGAACCCTGCTCCAACGTGGTACTCCATGGGCTGCAGGGGGACAGCCTGCTTCACCATGGTCCACACCACAGACCGCAGGGGACTTCTGCTTCGGCGCCTGGAGCACCTCTCCCCCTCCTTCTTCACTGACCTTGGCGCCTGCAGGGCTGTTCCTCACTCCTCTCACTCTCCCAGTGCTGTGTGTGCAGCATTTTTTCCCCCTGTCTTAAATATGCTCTCACAGAGGCGCAAAATAACATCACTTACTGGCTCAGCTCTGGTCAGCAGTGGGGCCCTTACCAAACATGGGGCAGCTTCTAGATTCTTCTCACAGAAGCCACCCCTATGGCCCCCTGCTACCAAAAGCTTGCCATGTAAACCCAGTACAGGATCTCATCCAAGATCATCTTACATCTCGCTTTCTATGGCATATTGTATCTAATTTTCTTTCAGTTACGAAATCGCTAGATCCTCTGTAAAGTAGGTAGATGCTTTCCCCTTCTTGAGACAACAGGTTTGAGAGATGGTTTTTGGCAGGTTATTGTATCACACTGGGGAGCTGTATGCCTGCAACTGAAGCAGAGAGGTGTCAGTGAGGAGCAGCCAGTGATCTCAGAGGAGCCTGACAGAACCTCCTGTGAATCAGAAGGGACAGGGCAACATTTTTCTGCACTTAGTTACGGAGTTAACTGCAACCATGACTTCAGGAAATGATCCAATGGGAAAGAAAGTTTTATTCTACCTTCTCTAGTTGTTTTCAGATTTCATTTTTTTTTAAACATAAAATCAATTAAATTGTAGCTCACTATTGTAGCTCACTTTCCAATCCTCCCCCCCCCCTTCTTTTTTTTCAGTTTTAAGGTTTCAGACTATTGTAGGATTACTTGTGTGCTTGCTATTGAAGCTCTTAACTCCAAGAGCAGCCATCTGAAACAACTCTAGCAAAGATAATGATAGACCTAAAGAGACTTAAAGAGTTATGTTTTTGCAACCTTGAAACTTTTAATGCAGATAGTGCAAATAGGCAAGGATCAGCAAGGTTCTTAGGAGTTTTATACACTAATAACTGGGTTTAGATTTCTGGTGATATTTTGGTATAATAGACTGAGTTATTCACCAGTTTTGCAATCAATGCAGCATCACATCACCTTGTGGTGAACTAAGCAAATGAGTTTAAAATTAATTTAAATGATATTGCTAGAACAAAGATTATCTTGTCAGTGTTTTAGTAAATGGTATTTTTTGTGATAAAAATCTTTTAAAATGTGCTTCCTGGTAACTAATCTGGTAGTACATCTCTGTACAAGTGGATGAGCTCAGATTTTTTAAAAACTTGTTTGAAAAGTATTCTAACGATGCATATGGACAGTATATCCTTATTTGTTGCTATTGTGGTTTATGGATGAGTCATGAATCATTCATACTGGATGTTGACTGTCTTCTGAGTTTTCTTTGTTGTTGCTCTGTCTTGAAGAAAGTAGTAACACATACTAGTCATATAGAAAAAATATAAAACAAAGGGTTTAGGAGACCTTTCTTTTCAATTAGGACCATTTTAGGATGGAGAAAAATGTAAGCTTCATTTGCTTAAAGGAAAAAAAAAAATGATTCTCCTTGATAGTGATTTGAAAATGTATAATCCCTGTACTGCTATTCAGTCATGTGAAATTGGGGCACACTTTTATTCTAAATTGCTCTGAAGTTATAGAGGATATCTGGCTAATTTCCAAGTCAAGCATGATTACAATGCTGTGCCTTCAACAAATTTCACAGAACTAATTTAGCCTTCAAAGGTATGAGAGGTTAAAGCTAGGTCAACTGACATCCTTCTTGCACAACAGCATGTCTTCAGTTAATTATGTTGCATCTAAATGTATGTTCTGTGTTGTCATACTGACTACAGTAAGCCTAAAAATACTCAGAAAGGAAATGTGTAATTGATGAATGCAGAGACTGTCAGCATGGCTTATTTAATAGCTTCTTCAAATGTATTAGTTAGGAGTTTCAGCTCAGAGCCCATTGTCCAGTGCTACAACAGATCTGTCCTACAAGCAAAATCTTACCAAGTGTTAATAAATTTAATACTAATACTGTTTTTCAGACTAAGCTCTACTGACACATGTATGAAACCATTAGAATGCATCAAATCAGCATTAGACTTACAATATGAGGTTTCTGCAGAATTATATATTCATTATTTCACCGCATCAAGTAGATCATAGTCATCAGAGCTTTATATTAGTAAATAATACAGTACATGGACAGTTCTAAACTGTTACAGTGCCACATCATTTAAGTGACACTGCCCTCTAGAAGTATGAGGTAGTGTCATAAATTACCTCTAGGTGATATACTGTAAGGAAATATAGGTAATACTGTACAGGTGGATGCATAGTATATATAAATGTTTGTATTCTCAGCATATCTTGTAGTACCATTGGTTTCTTCTTTGTATGAATCCTTTTCATGCTCATCCTAGGCTGAAGATTGGGCAAATCACCAGCAGCACAGCCCTGTCTGCTCAAGAGTATCAAAAGAACTCATCTCTCTATTCCTGTTTGTTCTTTAGGAAATTTGCTTACAGCACTCATTAACTGCTTGTTCAGGTTTGTACATTAAATCTTTCCATTCCAATAAGCTCAGCATGGGCCTATAAGCCCTGCACAATTTCTGGTTATATAATTGTGTCACTCATCATCCACTTTTATACCTCATCAGTCTGCATCCTTATTGCAGCATAGCTGCACTCTGTGGGACATGACTCCAGAACTCCTGCTCAGCTAATCCTATAATTTGACCTTTCTATGTGTGCCATCCTCCCTGTAGTTGTACCCTCCCTTCTCTATTGCCAGCAGCAGTCCTGCTAAAGCCTGTTATCCATCTTTGCTTTTTCTCTTCTGCAATGTCTTCTCAATGTCAGCCAGACGAGCACAGCTGTGTCCTGGCGAGCAGCTGGAGCAAGCACTGCAAGCCTTGTCATTCAGCAAATGCATTTTTCACACCTGCAGACACAATGAACTATATCGCTATGCATAAGATGAGATAAATATGATACAGAGGTTTGGGAATTCTCTGGTTATGTGTCTTTGCTCTGAAAATCCAGGCTTTTCTTGTCAGGGTTTCAGATATTCCTGGTCAGAACCCTAAACACAGGGATGGCTGTGTGTCGTGTCACAACCCTGTTTACAAAGAAGGGGAATTTTAAATGCAAATAAGGAGAATTTTTAGATACAAAGGAAAGACAAAAAATACCAAAGTTGAGAAGTCCTAGAACTGTGGTGCAAACCTCAGGGTGTCAGACAGCTCTACATAGGATGCTGTCCCACTGGGTATTCCAGGAAGGAAATTCAAGAGACCTGTTAAGCAGTGAGTCAAGTGGTGCCCTTGTGGCAGAAGATGTGAGTAGCTGGAACATCAGTTCAGTAAATATGGCTAACTATTACTATTGCTTTGTGGCAAGCTCATGTGTAAAAAACCTGTTTTGGTGAATGACTGTGATGTAAAGAAATCTTGCTTCTCAGAGAAAAAATAGTTCTGATTTAGAGCAGAAGCTCTGTAAGGGGATTGTTCAGAGGCTTGTTCTAGCTATGCCATTGCCTTGTCCTTATTCAGATGGCTACCAATGGTGGAGACGTAAGACAAAAGCAGTATATTTGGAAGTACAGTACTTGCATTTCTGATTATATTGAACAGTAAGGTGTCCTTCAGTGATTGATGCATTAAATGGAAAACTTTTTAATGAATATTTTTATAGTCTACTTACAGTATGTATGGATCAAAGTTGAAGACTGAAAAAAAGTAAATTACCCTAATTTTAAGAAATTCCCCAGCAAAGTATAAATACCACAAATATCCAAATATTATGTTATTAAGCTGAAGTTAGTCTCCAGCATATCTTATTCTTTGTATTCTTAGGGGTCTTTTTAAAAAAAAAAAAAAAAAAATTTGTTTTTTTCCTTCTTAGGCCTACAAGTTAGGTCCTCTTTATTTGTCTGCATGACTAGACTAGACTAGACTGCATACTAGACTAGTTCAGCTCCTTAAAGACAATTTTCTGTAAGCAAATTAATGCAGCCAGAAAGAGACTGTAGCTATAGAATCAGTCCATAAAAAAGAAACCTGCAGTGTAGAATTGAGGCCTTAGATCAAAATAGCTGGGACAGGCTTAAGACAGAGTCTGTTTTAGGGGTTGACAAGCCAAATTAGCTGTAGACCACTGGAATTCATGTCTCTGTATGTTTGCCCACTTGCTACTGTACCAAAACAGCTTTATTTCAACTGGATTTTTGTTCATCTGTTTTTAAAGGCAATCCTTGGGGCTTCCATTGTCTTTCGAGGGGATTAATAGGTGGCTAGATCCATTTGGTTCTTAATGGAGCACTTCCTATCAAGGCTGTCATGTTTTCCTACCCAGCACAGAAACTAAGTGTTTCAAGACTGAATTTATTAATACAGAAAGAGATGGGGAAACAGAAAGATTCTGTAGCAGGAACACGCTCCTACCTTAGCTCTCTTTAGAGTGCTGTGGAGTTTTGCATATAAAAGCAATCAAATCAGACCTGTGTATTTTGTCATGTACTTGCTGTGTTAGTAAATAATAAGGATGGAAATGAGCTACAGGAGATGCTGCTGAAGGTTCTGAACTATTGGTTCAGGATTTCTACACAAACCACTTGCTGCTAATTTGTTCTGGGATGAATGTTTCTGCAGAATCTTGAAAGGTATCATGCTTAAAAGCACACATCAAGATGTATCTGTGATTTAATTGCCTTAAGTAACCTTGGTGATACATGGTGCACTTTCTGAAGTGTAGCTGTTTCATCTCATATTATACTATTCTTTGTTATTGTACTAGGCTTCTTGTGCTCTCCCATTTAAATCAACCACCCCTACCTCTGTGCAGCGTAAGATATGCTTGTTTCTTTAAGTCATAAGGCCACAGTGAATCAGTTTCTTGCACTTCTCTTGTATGTGATTTCATTCCTTTTCCACTGGCGATCTCTTATTTCATAGAATCACAGAATCATCTAGGTTGGCAGAGACCTCCAAGATCACCGAGTCTAACCTCTGACCTAACACTAAAAAGTCCTCCACTAAACCATATCCCTAAGCTCTACATCTAAACGTCTTTTAAAGACCTCCAGGGATGGTAACTCAACCACTTCCCTGGACTTCCTATTCCAATGCCTAACAACCCTTTCGGTAAAGAAGTTCTTCCTACTATCCAACCTAAACCTCCCCTGGCACAACTTTAGCCCATTCCCCCTCGTCCTGTCACCAGGCACATGGGAGAATAGACCAACCGCCACCTCGCTACAGCCTCCCTTCAGGTACCTGTAGAGAACGATAAGGTCGCACTCGTCCTCTCCAGACTGAACAATCCCAGCTTCCCCAGCCGCTCCTCATAAGCCTTGTTCTCCAGACCCCTCACCAGCTTTGTTGCCCTTCTCTGGACTCTCTTGAGCACCTCGATGTCCTTGTAGCGAGGGGCCAAATACTGAACACAGTACTCAAGGTGTGGCCTCACCAGAGCTGAGTACAGGGGGACAATCACTTCCCTGGCCCTGCTGGCCACGCTGTTTCTTATGCAAGCCAGAATGCTGTTGGCCTTCTTGGCCACCTGAGCACACTGCTGGCTCATATTCAGCCGACTGTCAACCACTACTCCCAGGTCCTTCTCTGCCAGGCAGCTTTTTAACCACTCATCTCCCAGCCTGTAGCGCTGCTTGGGGTTGTTGTGCCCCAGGTGCAGGACCCGGCACTTGCATAATCAATTGTAACTCTGTTTTACCGTCTGTTGTCACTCTAAATATCTTAGCCTTCTGCAGGCAAAACTAACATTGCCTTTGATAGGATTTTTGGCTAGAAAATACCTTTTGGTTGCCCAATTGAATCTGTCAGATTTAAATAAAGTTCTGAGTGAGTGGCTATGCCATGCTGTACAGAGGTGTCACTGACACTTCATCCTTGTGGGGTTTTCTGGCTAGTAGGGACTGTGAATCAGGCTGTGATGACAGCAAGAGGCCATGTCTCAAGCTTTTCTCCATTTTATTTTTTGAGACATCTCCAAGGGCAAACGGTCAACGTACTGAAAGAAAAATAAATGCGCAAGGAAAATATGCAGCTTTGTGGGAAACAAGGGAAGGTGTTCAGATGTGCTGAGCCACTTCCAGCCTGCAGTATCCATAGGAATAGCTGAGGTACTACCCAACTGATTTTGAAGCAGTATTTGGCCTTCCCAACCAAGTAAACAGTTCTGTTGTAGATATCCCAAAATACATACTTGTGACAGCCTGAGTGATACATGTCTATAAGGGAGAGAAAGCAAAATCATGCTTTTGGCAAGGCCATACTAACTATATAAATGTTTCAGAGTTGACTGTACATATATTATATATAATATTTTAAATACACTTGACTCCTTCCCCCTTTTGAAGGCTTATAAGTAGTCATTTTAATTAGTTGTGCTTGATCTCACAGATTTCGCTATGAGCAAATGCTATTCATCTAAAAGGTCAAGAGTGGTGTCTCAGTATATTAGCTACAATTCTCTTATGCATAATTTAATTATTTACATATAAGTAGATGTTGTTTGAAATTCATAGACACTATTTTTTACTATTCACAGAATACCATTGTGCCTAAGCTATTTATTATTTAATAAAATATAAAACCATAAAATAACCTATTAAAATATCTGTGCACTCTGCTTAAATATTTGATTATTGAAGAAGTCTAATGCTTTTCTTAAAATCTCACAGACTAATGAAAGAAAAATTAAAAGGGCTATTTTCTCCCCCAGAGATGCTCCTAGCACTCATTAGCACTAATATGAATGATATGATAAACACTGAACTGAATGTCCCCATCTCCCTGAAAAGGGGAAATAGCACGCCAATGCCTGTGACCTTTGCTCCTCCCCAGAAACACAGTATGTGTTTGAATTTTGTTTTGATTTCAGCAAGCCTGGTCTATTAAACCAGTTTAGCTCTCTCAAGTTCTTTTACAAGTCTAGTATGTGTCTGGAAAATGAAGAACAATGAGTTCTAAAAGTGCATAAAAATCTGCCTTCAGCTTACTCAAATTCCACTACAATCTCAATTTAAATGTACCTGATATACAGCAATCTAGGAAAGCCAGAACCAGTTTGACTTGTTGCTATTCTTTTGCCTTTTCCATCCTTCTTTTCCTTTATGTATGCTGACCGCAAGTCTGCTGTCATCCATGTTCTGTCATACAGTGTTGCACTGTATTTTTGATACAATCTGGAACATTCATAACAGGCCCATTCATCAATAACTACGTAATCTGAAAATGAGGGATGTCCAAGAGTGTTTGTTTCTCTGTGAAAGAGCTGGGAAGAAGGCTTCCTTTTTCAGAAAGTGTGGTTGATACACAGGGGTGTTGTGGTTTAACCCGACCAGCAGCTAAACACCACACAGCAGTTCGCTCACCCTCCCCGCTCCCTCTCTGGATAGGGGAGAGAAACGAGAAAAACTGAAGCCTGTGGGTTGAGATAGAGACAGATTATTAGGCTAGGAAATAATAATAATAATAATAATAATAACCATAATAATAGTGTGTACAAAACAAGTGACGCGCAATGCAATTGCTCACCACCCACTGACTGATGCCCAGCCCATCCCCGAGCAGCCAGCCCCCCACCCCGGCTAGCCACCCCTATATATTGTTCAGCATGACGCCAGATGGTATGGAATTATGGAATACCCCTTTGGCCAGTTGGGGTCAGCTGTCCTGGGTCTGTCCCCTCCCAGTCACTGCTGCACCCCCAGCCTGCTGCTGGCAGGACAGAGTGAGAAGCTGAAAAGTCCTTGGCTTGGTGTAAGCACTGCTCTGCAACAAGTAAAACATCAGCATGTTATCAGCACTCTTCTCATCCTAATCCAAAACATAGCACCCTACCAGCTACTAGGAGGAAAATTAACTCTATCCTAACTGAAACCAGGACAAGGGGATATATGAAAACCAATGAAAAATGAATTGGACAAATGATCAAAGGGCCCTGCTGTCCTAATTTGTTATTTTATGGCCAAAGTTTTTCTGCTGGTGCAACTGTGGATTCCCAAAACTAGTGTGTAAACTAGTCTGCCTTCCTGGATAAGCAGGAGAAAACTTCATTTTGAATAGCATGAGAAATGGGATATAAGCCATGTTCTCCTGTCACCTTTTGAGACATGTCTTCCCTGATGGTACTACCAATAGTGTTGTTTAGATCATATTTTGTAATTAAACTTATTTTATTTCTTGAACTGGTGGTGGGCAACAGGTAACTTTGCAAATCATGTGGATGTAACCTAGAGACACTGAAAGAGAAAGAAGTCAAAAATATTCAGTAGAGTTGTTTAGTCTTAATAGATACATAGGAGTGTATTTTAAAGACGGTACAAAAGAAAAATAGGCTGTTTGTCCTTATTTGCACATGTTCTCTTTGTTCATCTTTTCATGCAATAGCTCAATATGCTATATTGCAGATTAATAAAGCAACAGGTAGAGAAAGCAAAAGGAATTATGTGTGAGTTAGAAAGAAACCATACGACTAAGTGATGCTGAGATATGCAGCATATTAATTAATTCAATCTAATGTCTATTTTGTAAAATATGTAGCTCATTACTTCAACAATACAGTTTTGCAATATACTCTTTGCCTGGGAGCATGTGTTTTCACTACTAGTCTGCAATTTCATTTATCCAGCCAAGAAGTACAAATTCTTTTTCATAAATGAGACAGATTACATCAACAGAAAATGCAGATTGGAAGTGAATTTTTCAATTATTATTTCAATAATTCAGTATTATTTCTACAGCATAGGAGATGTGTGGTGTCATTCAGTCTATGCTTCTGTTATACCCACTCTGTATCATAGAAATGACCACATATGTATTTTTGGCTGATTTTTTTACTAAACATTCAGATTAAGTCCTTCAGTCCAAAAGCAGTCCTTACAAAAAGTTTCAATAACACAATTTTGTCGATGCTTTCAAAACTAAGGTTTTATTATGTAAATTAATAGTTTTTTTTCCCCTCAAAATTTATTGTAATGTTTATTATATTTTTAATTTTAAAATTAAATGTTTGGGTTTGTTTTTTAATAAAAGTTTTTGTTACAGTTGGGTAAACATGCACGTTTTTTATTTAAAACAAAACTACAATTCATTTTAGAAGTCATGCAGTTAAACAGTATAATATGAGTAGATCTTTGCAACCTCTTTTGTATCTTTCAAGATATCCCTGAAACCTTGATTTTCATCTGCTTTAGTAACTGACACCCTGGAATTTACTATGTCTATTGGTATTTCTTCTGCCTGAACCATTTGCTTGAGCCAACAATTGAATGAGTCAGAAAGTTAGTCTTGCATAGTTTAGAACAAGAACTTGCTTTGCCATTGTAACAGGAGCTGTGTTAACAAGCTACAGATGCTGAGTTAATGAGTGTGTTTAATAAGCAGATGGGTGGTGGGAGTGGTTCTGCCTCCATATAGGAAGCAAAGAGATCACTGGGGAAGACAGAAACAGGGCTGTGCCTGATTGGATTGCTGCTATGTGGCACAACTTGGGATGGAGTAATTTACCAGCATGGAAGCTTTTTTTGGATGTTTTATTAAAATCTTATACTTGCTTGGTTTCTATCCTGTAATAAGTATAACTTGGGGATGTATTTAGGAAACTATGATAAAATATTTTGAAAACTAAAAAGATTCTCAGTGGAAAGACAATGACTGAGCTGAGCCTAGAGATTGAATAAGCCTTAAAATTGAAACGGTGCATCTAATCTTAATTTAATTTTGTTGTCTAGGGAATCCTGGTAGAACAGATTTTAAGAGGAAATCTTACTGAACTGAATAGCGATAGAGAATTTACAGAATCACATAATCACACAATCATCTAGGTTGAAAGGGACCTCCAAGATCTCTGAGTCCAACCACTGACCTAACACTAACAAGTCCTCCACTAAACCATATCCCTAAGCTCTACATCTAAACGTCTTTTAAAGACCTCCAGGGATGGTGACTCAACCACTTCCCTGGACTGCCTATTCCAATGCCTAACAACCCTTTCGGTAAAGAAATTCTTCCTACTATCCAACCTAAACCTCCCCTGGCACAACTTTAGCCCATTCCCCCTCGTCCTGTCACCAGGTACATGGGAGCATAGACCAACCCCCACCTCGCTACAGCC
Organism: Oxyura jamaicensis; assembly: GCF_011077185.1. Lineage (NCBI taxonomy): Eukaryota > Metazoa > Chordata > Aves > Anseriformes > Anatidae > Oxyura > Oxyura jamaicensis. Next base: position 1,453,885 of record NC_048902.1, on the reverse strand, counting down.
TCCTTTCAGGTACTTGTAGGGTGTGATAAGGTCGCACTCGTCCTCTCCAGACTGAACAATCCCAGCTTCCCCAGCTGCTCCTCATAAGCCTTGTTCTCCAGACCCCTCACCAGCTTGGCCACCTGAGCACACTGCTGGCCCATATTCAGCCGACCATCAACCACTACTCCCAGGTCCTTCTCTGCCAAGCAGCTTTTTAACCACTCATCTCCCAGCCTGTAGCGCTGCTTGGGGTTGTTGTGCCCCAGGTGCAGGACCTGGCACTTGGCCTTGTTGAACCTCATACCGTTGGCCTCAGCCCATCGGTCCAGCCTATGCAGGTCCTCCTGCAGAGCCTACCTACACTTGAGCAGATCGACACACGCACCTAACTTGGTGTCGTCTGCAAACTTACTGAGTCCATCCCCTCATCCAGATCATCGATAAAGATATTAAAGAGAACTGGCCCCAGTACTGACCCCTGGGAGACCCCACTGGTGACCGGCCTCCAACTGGATTTAACTCCATTCACCACAACTCTCTGGGCCCAGCTACCCAGCCAGTTTCTAGCCCAACGAAGCGTACGCCAATCCAAGGCAAGAGTAGCCAGTTTCTTGAGGAGAATGCTGTGGGAAACGGTGTCATAAGCCTTACTGAAGTTAAGGTAGACCACATCCACAGCCTTTCCCTCATCCACCCAGTGTGTCACTTTGTCATAGAAGATCAGGTTCGTCAAGCAGGACCTGCCTTTCATAAACCCATGCTGACTGGGCCTGACCACCTGGTGGCCCTGCAAGTGCCACGTGATAACACTCAAGATAATCTGCTCCATGAGCTTCCCTGAATATTTTCATCTTCTGAAAGTGAAGATGTTGAAGAAGTTTTTGGTTAAGTATCTTGTAAAAGAGCATTTGCTAATCTTCAGAAGGTCTTCAACTAGGTGATGAGTCTGAAGATGTAACTGTCTGCCTGAAGCCAAAATGGAGGGCTCGGTACCTATAAGAAAGCACCCTCTTCCTGTGACCAATGTCCTCCGTTATAAATTGGTGTATAAGACCATGTTGGGTATCTGACCATACAACCAAGAAATGAATGTGGTCTTGAAGACTGTGTAGTATATCTGTTTCATGTTGGGTGGAATAAACTTTTAATTTTTGTGTCTATCCATGTGTCAGCTCAGAAAGATGATAGCACAAATCTAACACTAAGAAGTCATTAAATTGAGATAACTTGCTCTACAAATACAATCACTCGATCACTATGAACTATTTTTTCCTTGGTAGTTTTAATAATTTCTTTTTCCAGTGGAGAAAAGGTCACTATGGTAGTTAAACACTTGGTGGCAATCCATAACATTCTGTAGAAACTGTTAAGAGAATTGCCTGGAAAAACAAACAAACAAACAAAAAATGGCAGAAAGGTACTTACTGAAGTGTTACCCTTCTTGAGGCACTGCAAGCAGCTCAGTCCAGGATCTTGATGAGGTGGGAGGAAGTTGATTATTTCTAAGTCATAAGGTTATTTTTTTTTTCTTCTCTTCATCATGGAGAAAAGAAGGAACAGTATGGGGCAAAATAAGTTGTAGGGGACACAACCACAACTTTCAGTAGCAACATGGGTTTAAGTTTAGGAGAAAATCTGTATTCAATATAATTATTTAAATTGATAAGAAAAAAATAATGATGGTTTTAAGAGTCAGGGAATTTCTAGCAAGGTTTTCATAACTTCCAAGTTTCTTAAACTGATGCCATGTTGTAATGTGATGAGTGAAACATTGAATAATCAGTCTGCCTTGTCTCTTTACAGAGCATATGGACTTATAGAAGAATAGTAGCTGTATCAATAGTATGTATTAAATCTAGAAGAGTATTATATTTGATGCTTGAATACTGTAATACAGGTTTGGATTCCTTGTCTGTGTTCTTAACTCCACTATTGATGTGGCAAATCGCACAGCAAATTACTTCTCCACTGGTTTCTTCTTAATTCAGGATTAGACATTTCTGTTACTAAATTGATTCTGTTTCATGGCACCAGATACTTTGGATGATACTTACTAATCCGATTCATGAGATTGACCCAAGTCCAAGACCATAGTACAGGATATAGTTCTGACAGACTGAAACTGGCACTCTGAGCTTTTCATACAGTGATCTACCCTAAGAACATGCCTGTTAGTGGAAAAAAATATACATTTTTTTTACTTTCAAATCAGGGGACAACTTCTCTCAGGCTATATAAAACCAGTACTAAGAGATTCATATTCTACTTTGGTGGGAGATTTCATGTGAATGGATGCTTAGAAACACAGAGATTAAAAATTCAGGATACCATCTCTGTAAACTATAATTTGGAGAGCTGTGAGCTGTGTTCTGTAATCAGTGAAATTACAGGCACACAATTACTGTTTTCTTTATTAAGCTTAAATTTCAATGTACAGTTGCAAATCCATCTTGTTCTCCAAATAATATCAACAACTCATCCAACCCATCAGTTCTCATCAGGGCAGTATTCAAACTCAGTACTGTCAAGGTCCTATGGCAGGTACCTCTGGAAAGAAATGAGGGAAGGAGTCTTGCTGTGTGAGGTTAAATGCTGCAAAGTGTGGGGTGGGAGTCTATATCCTCCACTATGGCAAGTGGATAGCACCAGCTGAGAAGTCACAGTAAAAATGAGATGGCATAGAAATCACACTACAGTGTCAATTGCTTACAATTTTAAACCATCATGGCAGGATGTGCAGAAGTTACCTTTCAGCCAAGCTACAGACATGCCACTTTATTTAGATCTACCTGAAGCTGTTAGTATCTTCATAACACGGGTGGGGATAGGCCTTAATCTGCTGTAATCAGTGCTGGTTTCATTGGCTCAAACCTTGTTCTGTTACATGGATAAAAAGTTATATGGATAAAAAAGTTATTGTACCTGGGTGGTCATCACAGCCCTCTGCTGCCTTTTCAAAACTGTCTGTAAATCTCTGCCTGATTTTGCTCCATAATGCACTTCCACTAATGTAAACATAGCAGATGCTGGCACTTTAACCTATTTGAATGAAGTGGCAGGCCTAACCTGAAGTAAATTAGCAAGTTGTTGTTCATCTGCAAACTTGTAATAATGTCTTTAGTTGTTCCTGATAACACCATAAAGAACATTTCTGTTCACATCCCAAGGAATCATATTCCTAATAAAACTTCTTACAGTAAAACATCTATGTAGACCAAGCCTTAATGTTTGGCACAAAATCTTTGGACTTCTCCAAGAAGAATATCATTTCAGGTAGCGCTGAAGAGTACTCTATATTTGAGGGAACAGAGGAAGGTCAGAGAGGGTTTGTAATCACTGTCACAGACAATCCTTTAGCTGTTGGTCAAAGATAAGGTCTGGTACTTTTGGAAACTAGTTATAGGATGTGCTGAGTAAACAAGACATTTAAGGTTGATGAATGCTTCTAAATACTTGATGGTTTGTATTCTCCAGAAAGACTGCAAGGCCTGCCAAAGACTGAGGCTGCTCTAGGATGTCTGGCACACGCAGTATTTGTAGTATTTCCTAAGACTGCTGCACATGGGCAACTTGAACTAATTGTGCTTTTTACCAAATGCCCATGTGGTTTGATTTTGTTAGCTGCAGTCTTTTTAAAATACTTTTGAAATCCTAATCTACAGGAGTTGGTGTTTTCAATTTCTTCTGCATACATTAGTCCCTACATTGTTACTTTAAAATTCCAAATGGGCAACTAGCATTCATATGCAAACTAAATTAGGGGTTAAAGCATGAGAACATACCACTTTTTACATTCAACTTTCCGGCCTGAGAAATCCTCATGTTCACAAGAATATCTTGGAAGTGCTCGTAACTGAACCCACTGGGAGAATGGTTAATCGGATATTGAATCAGCTGTAAGTTTCACAGAATTTCACAGAATTTTCTAGGTTGGAAGAGACCTCCAAGATCATCAAGTCCAACCTCTGACCTAACACTAACAGTCCCCACTAAACCATATCCCTAAGCTCTACATCTAAACGTCTTTTAAAGACCTCCAGGGATGGTGACTCAACCACTTCCCTGGGCAGCCCGTTCCAGTGACTAACAACCCTTTCGGTAAAGAAGTTCTTCCTAACATCCAACCTAAAACTCCCCTGGCGCAACTTAAGCCCATTCCCCCTCGTCTTGTCACCAGGCACGTGGGAGAACAGACCAACCACCACCTCGCTACAGCCTCCCTTCAGGTACCTGTAGAGAGCGATAAGGTCACCCCTGAGCCTCCTTTTCTCCAGGCTGAACAAGCCCAGCTCCCTCAGCCGCTCCTCCTAAGACTTGTTCTCCAGGCCCCTCACCAGCTTCGTAGCCCTTCTCTGGACTCGCTTGAGCACCTCCATGTCCTTCTTGTAGCGAGGGGCCCAAAACTGAACACAGTACTCGAGGTGCGGCCTCACCAGAGCCAAGTACAGGGGGACGATCACCTCCCTGGCCCTGCTGGCCATGCTGTTTCTTATGCAAGCCAGGATGCTGTTGGCCTTCTTGGCCACCTGAGCACACTGCTGGCTCATATTCAGCCGACTGTCAACCATCACTCCCAGGTCCTTCTCTGCCTGGCAGCTCTCCAACCACACATCTCCCAGCCTGTAGCTCTGCTTGGGGTTATTGCGCCCCAGGTGCAGGACCTGGCACTTGGCCTTGTTGAACTTCATGCAGTTGACCTCGGCCCATCGGTCCAGCCTATCCAGATCCTCCTGCAGAGCCTTCCTACCCTCGAGCAGATCGACACACGTACCTAACTTGGTGTCGTCTGCAAACTTACTGAGGTTGCACTCAATGCCCTCGTCCAGATCATTGATGAAGATATTGAAGAGGACCGGCCCCAGCACCGAGCCCTGGGGAACGCCACTAGTGACCGGTCTCCAACTGCATTTGACTCCATTGACCACGACTCTTTGGGCCCGGCTATCCAGCCAGTTTCTAACCCAACGAAGCGTGCGCCAGTCCAAGCCAAGAGCAGCCAGTTTCTTGAGGAGAATGCTGTGGGAAACGGTGTCAAATGCCTTACTGAAGACAAGGTAGACCACATCCACAGCCTTTCCCTCATCCACCCAGCGCATCACTTTGTCATAGAAGGAGATCAGGTTCGTCAAGCAGGACCTGCCTTTCATAAACCCATGCTGACTGGGCCTGATCGCCTGCTTTCCCTGCAAGTGCTACGTGATGACTCTCGAGATAATCTGCTCCATGAACTTCCCTGGCACTGAGGTCAAACTGACAGGCCTGTAGTTTCCCGGGTCAGTCCTCCGGCCCTTCTTGTAGATGGGTGTCACATTTGCTAGCCGCCAGTCAACTGGGACCTCCCCCGATAGCCAGGACTGTTGATAAATGATGGTAAGCGGCTTGGCCAGCACCTCTGCCAGTTCTCTCAGTACCCTCGGGTGGATCCCATCCGGCCCCATCGACTTGTGCACATCCAAGTGCCGTACCAGCTCACCAACCATTTCTTCATGGATAGTGAGGGCCACATCTCTCTCCCTATCCCCTTCCACCCGTTCAGGGTACTGGGTATCCAGAGAACAATTGGTATTGCCGCTAAAGACTGAGGCGAAGAAGGCATTAAGCACCTCCACCTTTTCCTCATCACTTCTAACTAAGTTTCCCCCCGCACCCAGTAAAGGATGGAGATCCTCCTTAGTCCTCCTTTTCATGTTGATGTATTTATAAAAACATTTTTTGTTATCTTTAACAGCAGTAGCCAGATTGAGCTCCAGATGAGCTTTGGCTTTTCTAATTTTGTCCCTGCACAGCCTCGCGATATCCTTATAGTCCTCCCTAGTGGCCTGCCCACTTTTCCAAAGATTATAAACCCTCCTTTTTCTTTTAAGATCAAGCCACAATTCTCTGTTCAGCCAGGCTGGTCTTCTTCCCCGCCAGCTCGTCTTTGGGCACGTGGGGACAGACCGTTCCTGCGCCATTAAGATTTCTCTCTTGAAGAGCGCCCAGCCTTCCTGGACTCCTCTGCCCTTCAGAACCGCCTCCCAAGGGACTCTACCAACCAGTGTCCTCAGCAGCCCAAAGTCAGCCCTCCGAAAGTCCAGTACAGTGGTTTTACTGGTCCCCTTCCTGGCCTTGCCAAGAATAGAGAACTCCACCATTTCATGGTCACTCTGCCCAAGACAGCTCCTGACAATCACATCCTCCACCAGTCCTTCTCTGTTTGTGAAGGGAAGGTCTAGCGGGGCGCCACCCCTGGTAGGCTCACTAACCAGCTGTGTCAGGAAGCTATCATCTTCCACACTCTCCAGAAACCTCCTAGACTGCTTCCTCTGGGCTGTGTTGTGTTTCCAGGATATGTCTGGGAAGTTGAAGTCCCCCACAAGAACCAGCGCTGATGATTTCGCAACTTCCGCCAGCTGCCTGTAGAACTCCTCATCCATCTCCTCGTCCTGGTTCAGCGGTCTGTAACAGACCCCGACCAGGACGCTAGCCTTGTTGGTCCCGCCGATCCTAACCCAAAGGGACTCGACTTTGTCATGCCCAGCCTCGAGTTCTACATCGAAACACTCTCTAATATAGAGAGCCACTCCACCACCCCTTCTGTGCTGTCTGTCCCTTCTGAAGAGCCTATAGCCAGGCATCGCAGCACTCCAGTCATGAGACTGGTCCCACCATGTCTCCGTGATGGCAACCAAGTCGTAGCCTGCCTGTTGCACAATGGCTTCCAGCTCCTCCTGTTTGTTACCCATGCTGCGTGCATTGGTGTAGATGCACTTCAGCTGGGCCATTGCCTTATCCCCCAGCCTTGCTATTGTTCCCCCTGGCACAGCTCCAGCAAACCTTGCTTCAGCCCCATCCCCCTTCTTACCTAGTTTAAAGCCCTCTCAATGAGCCCTGCCAGCTCCTGGCCCAGGATCCGTTTTCCCCTAAAAGATAGGGACCCGTCTGCGGCCATCAGGCCGGGTGTCGAGTAAAGTGCCCCATGGTCGAAAAACCCAAGATTTCTGTGTTGGCACCAGCCCCTGAGCCACGTGTTTAACAGGTGGGCTTTTCATGTCCTCTCTGTACCCCTCCCTGCCACCGTAGGGATGGACGTAAACACCACCTGCACTCCCGCTCCATCCACTAACCGTCCCAGTCCCCTAAAGTCTCGTTTAATAGCCCTCAGGCTTCTCTCTTCAATGTCATCACTACCTGCCTGGACTATCAAAAGAGGATAATAGTCAGAGGGGCGAACCAGGTTGGGAAGCTTCCTGGCAACGTCCCTGACCCTGGCCCCAGGGAGGCAGCAGACTTCCCTACGGGTAGGGTCAGGCTGACAAATAGGGCCCTCTGTCCCCCTGAGGAGAGAGTCTCCCACAACAATCACCCTTCTGTCTTTCTTGGTGGAGGCAGTCCTGAGGCGTGGAGTCGACCTCCTCGCCCTAGGCATCCTCCTGGGTACACTTGCTACCTCTTCCTCACCCACCGGTCTCTCAATCTCCAGGGCCTCAAACCTGTTGCGTAAGGGCACCTGGGAAGGTGGGGCCAGAAGGGGAGGGCATCGCCTGCCATGTCGAGCAGGGACCTTTTTCCATTCCTCCTCAACTCCCAGATCCCCTCCCTCTGCCTGACGGCCACAGGGCAGGGGGTCCACCCCCATTTGGGGTGTCTCAGCCCGGTACCTCTCCTTGAGGGCCTGCAGGGAGTAGCTCCACCAGTCGATCTCCCGCTCACACTCCCTGATATCCCTCAACCTCTCCACCTCCTCCTTGAGCTCCACCACCATGCAGACCAGGTCATCCACCTGCTCACACCTCAAACACACAGTTTCTCCGCCTCCTGCCGATGGCAGCAACAGGCTCAGACACTCCCTGCATCCGGTGGCCTGAACCGCTGCACTTTTTAACGGGTAGTCGGTCTGGGTGTGTACCGACTTCCTGGAGAGCGCACCGTGCCTGGTGGAGACCATTATCGCCTCGCTAACGGCTGTCGTTGAGGAGGTGTTACGTACAGGCGGGGGAGAGCGCTCCGCCCTGCCTGCGCGAACTGCCGCGCCCCGCCCTGTTTGCCCGTCCTGGTCGTTCTCGCTCCCCAGGGGCAGCTTTTGAGCGGCTGTGGGAGGGGGCGCTGCTGGCTCCGCCTACGCCTCGTCAGCCTCCCTCACGAGGGCTGCCGGGTCCTGGCGGCTCCCTCGGGTAGGCTCGATGCCGGAAAAATTAGCCCTGCCTGGCCCGATCCCCCGCTCCGCTGCAGAACGCGTCTGCCCCGGAGCCGATCGCCTCGGCAAATGTTCTTCTCGGCAAAAGTTCTTCTGCCTTTTACTTTAGAAGTCTCATTTTAACAGGATGGCGGCAGAGTTCCAAGTGCAGTTAAACTCTAAGATAAAGCCATATACATTAATTATGCTGCAGGTTTAAGGAATCCTAGGAAAGACCCCAACAAGTTTACAAACTTCATTGTCATCCTCCCCTCCAAAGCCAAATATCCATTTGCCCTTTATAAAAATGTTTCTGTTGTGATGAAAAGGAATGTAGATGTTTGCAGTGATAGATAGTGTTTATTACTTGGGGAGCATCAAGCTGTGCACTGAAGGACTGTTTTGTTATAAATGCAGGGTTTGACATGAAGGGAAGAAGGAAATGCAGACTTCACTAAAAGAATGGATAGGCTCACTGCCCTATCAGTTCTTGCACTGAGTACCAATGGCTTGCTTTTGCAGATTATTCACTTGAAAAGTACACACTGGGGCTAATCAAGTGTTAACCTCTTCTCAGTTTTCTCAGGATGCATTTGTTTCTTTGAGAAGTATGGTTATGTTTGACTGTTGCATTGTCATGTTATACCTAAGGATATCTGTTACTTTAATACCTATTTATTTTGCTTGCACCTTTTTGTTGTTGTTGTTGTTGTTGTTGTTGGAGAGGTGTTCTAAATGGGTTGGAGGATGTTCTAAGTGATGGAAATTTCTAATTCAGAATACTTACATTTTTTAAGCTGTGCCAATGGCCTGATCCCAACTGTCCTGTATCCTAGAATTTAATTCTGTTTCTCTAGAATGCCAGTTAACTTTTTAAGGCTTTCTAGGCTTGGCCTATGTGAATGAAACCTGATCTAGTTTATATTTCATAATGATACACTTTTCATTTTCTGCTTTTCTGCTTTAAAATAAATTTCTGTTTTTTTCTCATCTGCTTTCATTAGAATTTTTAGATGATATTTATAAAAGTGCAGTCTGGAACAGTTAAATTACATTTTTGATTGGTGTTAGAGGCATTGTAAAATGTTAGTATGCCACTCATGGAGGATGCTTTGTGGTCAAGGCAAGTGCCTCTGCTTTGATTGTGTGCCTGTGGAATCTTGTTTGTTTGATCTTGAGTCTTGAGGACATTCTGAAGAGCAAGCAAAAGTGTTGAATGCTAACGAGTCTGTGGTCTAATTTAATGTCCTTCTAAAGCCCTGTCCTTAATACTGTTGAGCAGATCTTTTTTCTTCTTTTTTCTTTTTCTTTTTTTTTTTTTTTTCCCTTCCACTTGATTTGGTTATTTCCTTCTCTCCAGCATTTCCTTTACTCCTCTGCGTTTATTCTTAGCTGTAGCTTACTTATTATTTTTGTTGTTCCTGATCAAGTACCATCTTTCATATTTAACTTGGTGAAACTGGCTTCAGCTAGTCTGTAGCAGTGGAGGAACACAGACATTCCTATTCATCACATGCAAAATTATGTGTGCAGGTAGATGTAATCAAATGCTCAAATACCTGAATCTCTTGTGTAGTGCATATGTAACAATTCAGAAGCATATGTATATAATATAAACTTTGGCTTCCTGCCTATGTCAGGATGGAGATAATTCAAGCGTTTTCCATTGTGACTGTTTCTAGTTAGAGAGGTAAATAGAATGACTTTTCTGCAAACAGCATTAGTGACAGCAATATTAGGAAATGTGCTCAGTGGTGGTAGTAGTCAAAGGCTATTGTAGAGTACCTTTTTCTCATCAGTTAAAACAATTTGAGGAATGGAGAACATGCTATACCATTAGAGAGTTAATCCTGAGATAATTTGGTCGAGTGCAAAAATTTGCTCTGAGTGCAAAATTGTTTTAATCCAGAATAAAATGGTGTAGCAATTGAGAGCTGAAACTAGTCAGATTTAGATTAGATGCTAATGCTGGAGCTCTGGGGCATGGTGAATTCTCCACTGAAATTTCCAAGGTAACTCTGAAAATCTTGTTTTAATCATATACTAGTTATTTGGCTCATTTAATTGTCTGAAATATATACACGGAGATCAGCCTGCACGACCTAGTGATTTCTTTTGCCTTTAAATTCTGTGAATGAGAGTTGTCAAAATTTATTTCTTCAAGTTTCAGTATATCAAAACAAGGTAATTTCTTTATTTCCCCTCCCCCCCCTTTAGCTTTTGATATTTATGATATTTATTTTGGGCCCCTATGGTTCATGTAGGAGGCATCTGAGACCCTAATAGACTTAACACTTTTGACCCAAGCATGGAATGTAACTTCTGGCACCAAAGCTTTATTAGCCAGGGGATCATGTAATTATTAATCTTTTGGTTCACTGCTCATTAGACCATTTATGGTAAAAGAAGTGTTTTACTCCAGTACAGTCCTTGTATTATCAGAAGGCCTGAAATCAATAATAGTGTATTTAAAAAAATGGAAAAAGCCGAGGTAAAATTTAATTAAAATCATGTAGTTTATAAGGTTGGCTGATTCTTCTTGATTGTCTTAACATCTAGGAAACAATTGAGAAAGTTAAAATGGAAATATACACCTGCTAGCTAGACATAGCAATGGTTTGTCACTGACAGGAAAAATGGAATAACTCAAAATATGTCATGACCCAGGTTAAAATTGCTGTGATTTATTTTTAAGTTACTTCTCTTGTGTTAGCCTACTTTGAGGTAAAAAAAGGCATGATATGAAATAACATCTTCATTGCTCTTTTTAAATGTTACTTTATCACTCATTAGGACAGTTTACTTGTGAGCTAACTAGATAAACTAATGTATTGGCATTCCTCTATTACCATGGCTGTATTTCTGTAGTTATGCTAATATAGCTCATGTGAACACACACTTCTGAATTATGAAGATGAATTCTGAACCCTTCCCAAAGTGAAAGTCTGTCACTATTTGGTATGGATGATTATGCCCATTTTGTAATGAAAGTAAGTTTTGCTGTGTGATGTTTGCTATATCCTAAATTTTGCTGGACATCCTCATTTCTGCACAGATATTTTTTCCAAGCAAAACATGTAGAACTCTTCTAATTTGTCTGTTGCTTCCAGCCATTTATTCAGAGTCTGATGTACCATCATTTGTTGGAGCTAATGCAAGCAGGCAGGTCACCACTAGCATGGACATCTAATACATCCTAGGTAGTTTACTCTTGATATGCATCTACTACATCATTAGATGTTAGGATCAGACATCCCAGCCTGGGAAATTCTGTTGAAAACTGAATTGTGAGATTAATTCTCCGGCAGAGTGCCGATGAGGGGTAATTGTGTATCTGTACTGGGTATGGGAAGGAGGTATTAGAAGGTCAACGATGTTCCAAAAATGCTCACCACATTCATTCTGCTGAGGATCTCTGATTTTCTACAACATTTTGATCTGAGAATCTTGGACTAAAGGGTGAGCATTAAACATACAGGACAAGTTATGTTTATATTTGAGCTAACTTTATGATAACAACATATTGCAAATCTCTTTTTATGATAATAAAAAGAAAAGCTAATAAAGATAAAAAAAATGCACTTCTACTTTATCCCATAGCATTTTCACAAGGGATTACTTTTCTTTTGCTTGTGCAGATTATTAGAATCTGCTGACAAGTAGCAGATAAATTGATGAGTTTTTGATAGGGACATATGAGCACTAGAGGTACTGACCTATGAACTAATTTCACATAAGTTACAATAAAATACATGTTGCTATTTATTTCTGTGATTAGTAGGGATGAGTTTGAAATAGTAATCTGGAGAGAAAAAAAATCATATATATCCTCACCAATTTCTTGAACGCCCAAGTGACCCCCTAGTAAAGTGGTCTTTAGCTACTTTTAGGTTTTAGGTATGTTTTTTGCTACTAACTTTCTCACTTTGAATGGAATCGACACTCTTGACAAAATAATTGGTAGTAATTGTTGTACCAGTGTCAGTTTTAATAAACCATTCAAGTAGAAAATATTTTACAGATCCAGCCATTTCCTATGTGTCACCAGATAAAACTTTCACATCCTTCAGCACCTGGCTCTTGAAGCTCATAGCTGTATTTTTCTTTTATGCTATATATTTTTTTCTTGTTAATAATAGAGCTGTCATTTCTAATAAAATATGAAACAACCGTCCAGGAAATAACACTGGTGATAGATAGAGCAGGCTGAAACACTAGCCTGAGTGAACACAAATGCTCAATAGCTTGGAATATAATTCTGTCATTAAACTGAACCTGTAGAAGGACTAGGGCTGGATGCACAGGGCCAAAACTGTTTTGTGCTTAGGAGACTGACTCAGGTTCTGTTGGGACTATCCAGGTCACAGGAGTCAGGTCACACTCCTCTTATCTGAAGGGGGTCCTACAATAAAGGAAATGCTGTCAAAAACAGGCAGCATTCATCTATCTGGGGCAGATCTCATAGAAATGGGTACTAAAGATGTAAATCCTTTGTCATCTTCTCTGCCAAAAGATTCTCTTTATTTGTTACCTATCTTACTGATGAAAAGGCTGTCCCACCAGAAAGTATGCACACAAAAGGATTACAGGGAGCTCTATAGATCTGATTTTTGTCCTTTGACATTTGACCAGGATCAACGCAGAAGGAACAGTGCAGTAGAGATATCCCTTCTCCCTATTCTGCTTTATGCAGACATGAGCTGTGTAGGAAAGATTTCTTATGTATGTAGAGTGGAGTATTTTCTCTCTCCTTCAGCCCTCTTTAGTAAGATTTGTCCAGTAACTCGGGATATACACTGTCAACTGTCTGGCAAAATTTCTTCTCTTGGTGCTTGTTTCCTCTGTTCTAAAAGTGGAAATTAATATATTTTATTTTCTGTCTTTACAAATTACTATGACAGTTCTGGATTGACAATGCACTGGGAGAATTCAGTTTCATTGCTATTGTAAGCAATATTGTTTTTTTGGCCCAAATAATGGAAACAAATACATGGGGGGCAGGCGGGTTTGAGTGGGGTGGGGAGGATCCAAGCAGATAAGAAAAGTAAAACTGCCTATTTAAATGATAATTATGCTCTTATCCTCCAAATAACAGCTAAAATGTCTGTGTTTTTCTCATTGAGCAATCTGGTTGGCTAATGGACGATATCTATTTGCAGTTAAAGCTATTGCAATGTTGACAATTAAGCATATATGTGGAACAGGATAATCAGTATGAATGCAGTTTTATCACCAACGTTAATTATCTAATATTTTCCATTTTACAGTACTGTCAAAATTCCTTAGGCGTAAATGAAAATGAACCCATCAATTACAATTTCTCTCAAGATAATGGCTGACAGAACATTTGCTTCCCCACAAAAAAAATGGAAGCAAGAGAAAAATTAACCAAATTAACAACTTATTTGTTCAGGCTCTATGGTATATAAATGTAGTCTTATGTTATATGATGTGCTTCTTATTTCCGCAAGGGGGGAAACTTCTAAGTTGGTGACTGGAATTACTCATACAAATCTTTCTTTATAAGAGGCTTACATGTGCAGCCACTTCTAAAATTTATAAAGAAAACAATTTTAAAAGCAATGGAACAAACCCTGGTCTTAAATGTAGCTTGTGAATGAGAGCAGAATTGATCAAAAAACTATTGCTTGGTATAATAATTCTCACAGATTCACTACATCAGTGCCTAGGAGAGTCTGTGCTGCTCTGTGTACAAACAAGGAAAATACTTTCTGGCATGTCTCTTTTATAATCCTGAACAATTTGCCCTTTTCATTTTATTTCTTGCCAGTAGTGGACTAATCTCAGTTACAGTCATTCCAGTCAGACATTCCTAAATGATTAAATACTGGGGAAAGCCACTGGAGATTATTTGTTAACCTCCATCCTCTGAACTTGAATAAACAAGTTAACAGGGAGTGAGAGAAGACATGAATACGCAATAATTTTCAGGAAAACTAATCTTGTCAACCTTACAAGCTCTGTGATCAATTTTCATTTCAAAGTTTATATTCAAATGAAAACTGGAAGACTCTGAATTACTCCCTTTTTAAAAAATAAAGCCGAAAGTAGCAGTGACTTTTTAAAAGCATCCCAGAAAACAGGAGACATAGTTAAGGGCTTGCTGAGCTTCAAAAGAAAGTATAAGATTTCTGGATTCTGTTTGCATGATACAAATGTTTGGATTTTAATATTCTTTCCACAGTTAATCTTCTGTAAGTATTTATGCTTCTTGAGCAAACTGTAAGAAACAGCCTTGCTCTCAACAATAATTCCCAAGCAGTGACCTCTTTCTGCTCCTGAAACTGATTTTGAAATATCACAGAAAACTGTGCTAATAAGGAGTGTTCATTGATACTTTATAGATTGATTAACTACTGTACTGTTTAATTATTTTTTTTTACCACTGCTCAAACAACATTACAGGACGTGTCCAGAATATGTAGCTGCTTAAACAGCTTTGCTTTGCATGGGCTTCATGACTGCATCACTGGACATGTAAACTTTTGGCTAACCCCATTTTCTAGATTCTTTTGGAAGCAGTTTCTCTTTCCCACGTGACCTTTCCCTTTGAGCTCTTGCACCCTGCTGGAGTTGCTCATGATAGTCCTCATAGTCCTAATGTTTCCTTTCTTTCCCCCCCCCCCTTTTTTTTTTTTTTTAATTTATTATTATTATTATTATTTTAATGTGAGATACTAAAGTGCAACTATCACAATTTTCCTGATTAATCCAGTGAGCGGTATATGATCCATGCAATGAGGTCTGTGCAGTGCAATCATGCTGATGTTCGTGCTAAGCACAAGTCTCCTAGGTCCCAACTTCACCTAATTTTCATGTTTGTTTGGAGCCACTAATTTTTTCCTGCAATGTACCCAAACTATGGCTACTTGCTCATCTGAGGAATGTTTATAAATTAGGTCTTGCATTCACTATGTGAATCAAGTTAAGTGTCTGAAGTATCTTCCATCGATTGCAGCAGAGAGGATAGAGATTAAACAGAGCTTGTGGCAGAAGAAAAGTAAGGCTGCTTTCTCTGTTTTCTGTAACAATCCATGTCAGGCTTATCTCCAATAATGACTGTTGTATAAATACACACAAGAGCCCTGAAATTTCTGCATCAGAGATCTCTCTTTAATCTAATACCTGTAACAAAGCAAGTTAAAGTCGCTACCAAAAATTGACCAGCCACATCAACTGTTGGTGTAGCTTATGCATTATAGCACTCATTTGCATGTGGCAAACCTAAGGAATTATGTTTGCCAAGTTCAATTTTTGAGGCACTTAAAGATTCAGCATGTGAGCTTAGTTGGCAGAGCAGGCTGAACTTACAGTGTTTCTTCAGTAGGCATAGTGTATAGTCCTGTTTGGTTGGCAAACTGTGAAAATCTAGTTTTGCAAGTAAATTCTGCAGCAAGAGTATGTAAGCACATTAGCAGTTACGCATTCTATGGCGTCCTTCAGCTTTCCAAGCTCATGAAGGTTTCTTCTCTGTGTTGTAGGTTAAGAGATTTGGGGAACACATCTGTGAAGACAGGTTGAGGGAACTGGTGTTGATGAGCCTACATAAGTCTCTAAGGTGATCTTATTGTGGCCTTCCAAAACTTAAAGTGGGCATACAAAAAACATAGGGAGAGACACTTTACCAGCGTGTCTAGCAATAGGACAAGGGGTAATGTTTTTTTTACTAAAAGAGGGAGGTTTAGATTAGATATTAGGAAAAAGTTCTTTACTATCAGGGTGGTGAGACACTGGCATGGGTTGCTCAGAGAAGCTGTGGATGCCCCATCCCTGGTGCATGATGCCCCATGCCCCATTCACCACCAGGTTGGATGGGACCTTGAGCAAGCTCGTCTAGTGGAAGATGTCCCTGCCCTGGTGTTTGTGTGTGTGTGTGTGTTGAACTGGATGATATTTAAGGTCCCTTCCAACTCAAACCATTCTATGCTAATTTTAATGGGGATGTAGTTGGTGTGCTAGAGTACCGCATGGCCTTGACAGAGCTCTAGCACTAAGATTGCTTGACATATGGAAATGGGAATGTGATGAAAGTATCCTATTCAGTCTCATTGTAAATCTTGACTGTTTTAATTCCTTTAATCAAAGTTTTAATCAAGTTATCATATGGCCACAATGTGGCTGTAATTGTATATATGGATTTATGTGCAACATTTTAACAATCTTGCAGAAAAACCAACAATTCAAAATCTTGCTTTTTATGCAGGAATAGTCTTCCAGGTTTCTGTTATTACACAATTGGATGTAATTGCTTGTCAGCAGGTAACTACTCGGGAAACACTTCTTTATGATTCTAGGGAACAAAAGATGAAAAATACTACAGCTTGCATTAAGTGTAGAAAACCTGCAAGATGGGCAGAACTCTGACTTTAAAATGTTACAGACTTCCTAGTAAGTATGCCAACTGCTTACAATGTTGAAGCTTTAATTTTGTTTTGTGATAAAGGAATAGTATATTGTGTTTATATATATATATATATTTTTTTTTTTTTCTAACAACAAATAGGAATTCTTTCTTGTAGGATTGAGATTTTATTATTTAGGCATTTCTGTAGCAATATTGTTCTTTTTATATCATATTGAAAACAATTGTGCTTATAGGTATGTGACAACTTGGTTTTAAGTGTCTGGCAAAACTACATATTGCCCTCCAAGAATGAGATGTTTTGGCCTGCAATCATTTTTCTTTCCCCCTTAACTCATTCTACATAATACAAAAGAAATTTAGTAAAGTCTTTTGAATATATATTCCATTTTCTGTTGCTAAAAACAAACACACACACACACACAAAAACCCTCCCCCAAAACTGTTTTTGCTTTAAGATCGTATTAATAGTTCAGCAGAAACACTTATAAAGCACTCTAAGATTTAGTAAAATCCTCATTTTTATCTTTCATGTAAATTGATTTATCTACTGGATGTGAAACAGCCTTAATAGATAACAGAACATCTTGTCTTTTTTTGCAGCATACCTTCAAATATCTCAAACAGTGGACTGCACTCCCCTTAGAGATTAATTTACAGGCTTAAATATTTCGTAAACACATCTGTCATGGTTATTAATTATTCTTGGTATTATTTGCACCACGATAAGCAACAAGACTTGTTGTGCTAGTCACTGTGGGAAAAAATATGGAAAAGAGATAGGTCTTTTTTTCCCTGAGACAGGCCACCTTTCTGTAAATCATCAGCTTTTTTTCAGTGCTGTGATTGATGCTCAGAAACAGAAGTGCTATGCTGGAAAGACCAGAGCAGACTTGGCTGCAGAGTCTGTCCTGCTATTGAGAGCAAAGATGCTCTGTCTTCTCTGCTTTAACACGTGGAGTATTTGGAGTTATTTCTTGTTTGCCATGCTGTCTTTGGATACAATAAAGTTACAGCTGGTTAGCTCTGTGCAACAGTATGCAAGTCTTTCAGGTTTCTGCAACTCCTTTGAATTGTTTTATCCCCAGTATGTTGAACTGCCTTTTTCCAGAGTCTCTCATTTCTTTTCTGAAATATTACTAGGCAATATGCCCATTGCTACTAAATCAAAAATCTTCAAACTTTTAATTAAGTCAATGAGAGAGTTCCAGCTAATTTCTTGCCTCTGTTGCTTTGGAATTTACATGACTAAAATCACAGGTATTAGAGGTCACAAAGATTGATTCCCTGAATCTTAAAAGCATGAACCATAACAGTCTCTACATTTGAACAGTGCCAGGTAAAGTATAACACCAGTTCTGGCTGTGTCCTCTGGGAAATGCTATTGTATAAATTTTACTTTGGTTAGCACTAAACAAAATTAATAAGCAAGGAGAGGTTCTGATTCCATCAAACAGTGTCTCTGTTGGTTAATTATAGGGTGGAATAGCCAAAGGGAGATAAATAAATAAGATTTGTATCGATAAGTTAATATGATTTCATGAGGATAAATAATAAACCATTAATACTATAAAGTAAGGTTGCAGATTTTATTGGAAACCACGAAGTTCAAATGAGTTTAATCTATGCTGATATGTTTGTAGGCAGATTGACTATTTTCCTCATCTCTTAAGTGTGAAATTTTTCATTACTCAAGGTTAAAAAAAAAAGAAAAAAGAAAAAAATAAAAAGAAAAAAAAGTAGTTTGGGCTGCATTCTTTGAAAAACAGTTCCTTAATCCCTTTTTGAGTTTTCAGGTCATGTTTTAGTCAGCAAAACAAATATGCTGCTCAATGTTGTAGGCAATGATAACACCAGGGTAAACACAGGAAATGCTTTTATTAATATGATCTAAGCATTTAATTGCCTTCCTTGTAGTTTAATCTTATCTTTACACATTGAAGCAGTGCATATTGTACACTTCTGATCCTCAAAGGACAGCTTTTCATATGGCATTGTAGAATAAGACATTATCACCAGAAACCTGACAGACCTGTAATGTTACTTGTCAGCCAAGGGGCTAGAAAGTTTGTTATAATTATGGAGAAGATGTTCAAAAGACCATAGTTTGCAAAAGGCAATGCTGAATGCCATTTTATAATTAAAGAGAAGGAGCGAAGTCAAGATGTGCCACGAATGCTTTGTTGCTATGAGAAAGGAAGTGTCAGAATTCAATAAGCCCCAAAGCAGAGAGCTCAGTCTCCAGATGATACATTTACAGTCAGCTTAAAATTAAAGAAACAAGGCTTTAAATTCTGAGTGATGAAAGGACTGTAATTAAGAAGCTTAAGCTCCCCATTTTTGGAGCCACATTTGGGATAAACCCACATTTGTGCTAAACCAATTATATAGAGCAAGAGTTCTCATGTTCTTCAATTTAAACTTTCCTCTTTAGATTACAACCATATCTCTGTTTATACGTTTATGTGCAAACAAATAAATATAAACTGAACTAAAAAGGAGAGCTTGACACAATTTATTTTTTTATTAAATATGAATATCACCACCATGGTCTTTTTATCATTCAGATTGGCATTGTGTTAAGTTAAATTTATTCCTCAATTTAATTACATAAAAGTATTATTATTTGTGGCTTTTATTGCTCATGAACTGGGAGGAATATGTGGGTTATATATGTGGGCTGGAAGTACCATTATTCCCTTGTAACTCTTGAGCACATCCAACATAAATCCACTTACACTGGTATTATTGTTTTATAATTTAAGTAATTCTTCCCTGGAATTTCCCTTCCTTTTCTTTGGTCCCAATAATGTATTTACAGAGAGCCACTTTTTATTTTATTTTTTATTTTTTTTTATTTTTCTTTTTTAGGGTAGGTCATACAATACTTCGAGACACTTCTCTGTTTCAGTTCTGGATTAGGTTTATCTTGCTTGAATGTGAGTAGCTAACATTGCAGACAATCTATTATTTCAGATCTCGTTTCGTCTATGAATGGTATGATAATCTCAATCTCTTTCTATTTGTACAGGGAATATATTTCTTATATATTCTAAGACTGTATTTGAACTTTTAATAGTAGCACCATACTAATGTCTAAATAGTCCTTTTGAAAGTCTGGAGTGAGAATCTCCCATAATCACAGAATCCATTCCCTTAACAAAGAATCTACTGGGAATATCTCTTATCCATGTGATCAATTTCCATAAATATTGCCAGCATTTTTTTCCATTTTTCCTTCATGCATTTTTATTACTTTTTTAACTTTCTTTTAAAATGTGCTATAAAGCACTGTATGCTGTAGAGGTCCCAGAACAAGACGTGAAAGAATAGAGTAGGCATAAATTATCACTCTGCCAATAGGCTGTACAGCTTGCCTAGTCACGTGCTATTATTTAGGCTGCTAAAGCCAAGAAGTCAGACTAAGTCGTTACACCCCTATATAAACTATTTCAAAAGACTGTTCTGTTTCAACCTGCATTCCAAATGGCAATTAGTAGGTAAAATGAATAGAACTACGTGCATAAGTGTCCTGCTTTCAGTTAGGACAGAGTTAATTTCCCTCCTAGTAGCTGGTAGGGTGCTATATTTTGGATTAGGATGAGAAGAGTGCTGATAACATGCTGATGTTTTAATTGCTGCAGAGCAGTGCTTACACCAAGCCAAGGACTTTTCAGCTTCTCACTCTCCTGCCAGCAGCAGGCTGGGGGTGCAGCAGTGACTGGGAGGGGACAGACCCAGGACAGCTGACCCCAACTGGCCAAAGGGGTATTCCATAATTCCATACCATCTGGCGTCATTCTGAACAATATATAGGGGTGGCTAGCCAGGGTGGGGGGCCGGCTGCTCGGGGATGGGCTGGGCATCGGTCAGCGGGTGGTGAGCATTGCATTGTGCATCACTTGTTTCGTACACATTATTATTATTACTACTACTATTATTATGATTATTATTTCCCTGTCTTAATAAACTGTCTTTATCTCAACTCACAGGCTTCACTTTCCCATTTCCCTCCCCCATTCCAGAGAGGGAGCGGGGAGGGTGAGTGAACGGCTGTGTGATGTTTAGGTGCCAACCAGGTTAAACCACAACAATAAGACACAAATTAAAGTGTCATTATGCAGAAAAATAGTTAAATAAATGAAAATTCTATCCCTCCTTCAAATTTAGAAATAACATATTAATTTCAAATATTGTGAGCAAAGTTCTTTCAGAACATAATGCCTTTCCCAGTCCTTGAAGGGCAAATTTGAGGGCTGTCTTAGAAACATGGTACCAGGCAACTAAAACAATCCTTTGACAGATTGTGAATTATGTATGTCTTGGCCTATTCATCCATAATTTTCTTGGAAAAACAAAATTGTATTGCACATTTTTTTTTTAACTAAAATCTGCTACAGGCCAATATCCTAAATTTAGACTGCTAACATAGTAAATTTTGACCCTGTATAACAAATTCATTTGATATAACAAACTTACATTTTCTTAGTACTAGAGCATGTCAGAGAAATTTCTACAAGGCTTCTAATATATGATACTAAATTAAATAGGGAATTTTGTTTAAACCTTTTGGTATTTTCAGCAAGATGTTGAGAATTAGGATCTTTTCCATCTTGAATTTTCTGGGGATTATAGGCTTTAAAAGTAAATATAATCAAGTGCACAGATATCATTAAATATTACTCTGCTTCCTTGTAGCTGTTGAAACTGGCAATGAGTTTGCTCATGTCATTTGTAAGACCAACAGTTTATCAGAGTACATCAAGCCATTGTGTAAAAGGTGTTCTACGTTACATTTTACCAACAGATCTGCAAATAGACTTCCATCAACTATTGTAAAAGCTATGTGAAAGAATGCAACTTAAGTATTGCATAGGCATGCCTTAACTTTTTCAAGGCAGGAATCCTGTTTCTCCTTTCTTGGCTTTACATGAGTGTGGCAGTGCTGCTTTTAGTGGAATCACTTCTGATTTACAGTGGTTAAAGCCAGGCTTTAGGGTAGAATAATTGATTTGGTAACAATGTTAAACAATAAGCATCTGCTCCAGTCCATTCTGTGTAGATTTATATATGATAAGGGTGAATGACTGGGAAAGGTGAAGATAGTATTAATATTATGGTGTGTATTTTTCTATATGCCTTGTGTTTGGTTTTTGAACTTGAGGGGTCTACTGGGAAATCTACAAACTCTTACCAATTACTCTAATAATAAATTCGTCAAGACACAGCTCTTGTAATACTTTGTTCTTGGTTTTGATTCAATTATTTTGACTTTACTGAAATGAACCTAGAAATGTCTCTCCACTGGGGAATACAAAGGCAAAAAGAACAACATAATAAAGAAGTCATGAAGAAAGATTTGTGAAGAGCCAAGTGATTCAAGAAACAGACAGGTGGAACGTTTCTTATTTCCTGCTGTCCCATCTCAATATACTTCAACAAGTGAACCATATTTTATCATCAAGATCTTCCATACAACTACAGCAGTGTTTGCTCTGATCAGTGATCCTTTGCCTTTTACTGAGCTGAGCACAAAAGGATTTTGAAAAAGGGGGTGGGGGAAAGAAAAGCTAATGGTTTCTTCAGGGACAAATCTTCATAAAATACTGCAGATCAGAGCTAGCTGGATTATTGGAAGGGATGGCTGCTTTTATTTGCTTTTTATACCATCTGATGGAATGTAAATAAATGATGTTAAGAATGAAATAGGGATAATAAAAATTCTAGGAGAAGCTGTAGATATTTCTTCTCTTCTGAACTTTAGAATGAAAAGCTTTGTATGCTTTCACATTATTAATTCAGTTTAATTGTATTAATGCTGTTGTAAAGTATCAATTCCTTGTATTCTCTCCCGTAGTTTACATCACAGCCTTGGTTGAAAACCTGAATATCTTAATCTAACAGACATGACACTTATACAGAAATTACTCTGCCCAACAAAATCATTGTCTGCACTCATTCAAGTTCTGTGAAGAAAAGTTTTGACTGATGATCTGGATAACTCTATGGATGCATAGACCACATTTTATTTATTTATTTATTTATTTATTTATTTATTTATTTATTTATTTATTATGTGTGGTCTATTGCAACTTAGCTTCTTGGAGAAAGGACTTTCTGCTCTACGTCATCCACATGGCCCATCTTTGGAGAAAGGCATAATATATATCAGCTCTGATTTCTTTAATGGGAACTGTAGTTACTTTGTGTGCTTTTGATGTTAATGGCAGAACTGCATGCAGTAATTTGATTTTTTGATTATATGTACTATGTTTTCAATTGTCTTGTGTTCATCTTATTCATTAGTTCTAAGAGATAGGCCTTGTCAGGCTAGTGTTCTGCTGGCTTTCCCAGACAAGTTATCTTTCTTTGTGAGACATTTTGCCAACAGGGGGTTTTCAGTAATACAATATTCGTTCAGAGTTCCTGGTAATCTTGCAGCCTGGTCTATACTGTTTTTCTGTGGCTATAGGTTAGGGAAAGTCTGGAAACCTCAGAGCTGTCCAGTTACTGCTCAAATGTCTTCTATTTTTCTTGGTCAGTAGTTGGTGTGCTCTGAGCATGTCCTACAGACCTACCATTCACTGTGGTGTGAGTACACACAGCAAAGCTCTTATTTTTGTGGTGAAGTGAGCTAACCCTGTAGTTTACCTATGCTGCATGTGCATGGCATTCTGGAATGTCCTAGATTCAGAGGTTTCACTGAAAATATACTGCATAGTGCATAAACAGGAATCCTTGAGTTAATTTATAAACAGTAATTTTAGGTTCTGATATGCTTTGAATTGAAGACTCTTGTAGTATATAAAGCTCATGACTTGCTGGATCCTGTAGTGTTCACCTGTATGGAAGAAGAGAACACTCAGGTTTGCCGTTAGATTAGTGTATATATGATTAATGTATATAATTTTATGTTATTTTATGCCTGTAGATACACAATTTTATTTTCTATCAGCATACTCTCATTTTTAGTCTTTAAAATTAAATAAGAATATACTGGCAAAAACTTAAGATTTCCCTACCCACAAACATGACTGTGTGTCTACAGGTAAGTTGGCCAGGTAAGAAATATGTTTTAAAAAACAACAACCTTAATTGAAAACACAATACTGTCGGGAATATCTAGCATAGCAAAAGTCACAAAACTAAGAAGAAATCTGTGCCCCTAGTGAAAAATAATTCCAATTACAAACCTATTAAGCACAGCTCAGTATCATTTGGAAGTGCCATCAGACTGCTTTTTGTAAACAGTTCAAGCACTGAGCTCTCAAGGAGATAAAATTCTCTGTTCTATGCATGCCATCTCCACATCAGGTTAAGGTCACTTGAAAGACTGCACCAGGGTACATTGCATTGTGGCTCAGTGTACAGAGAGCTGACCTATTGATAAACAGAGGAATTTGGCTTATAGACAAGCCATTCTGTGGTAGTACAAATATTTACTTGGAAGTAGAAAACAAAACAATACGTGCAGACTGAGCTTTCATTTCTTTTGGGACTTGCTTCTTGTCTTTTGTAAAACTTCATTAAAAGCTTTTTTTCCATGGAGTGTTTGGATGATGCAGTGGATAAGTCAGATCTGAGTGTGCTTCTAACAGCTTAAAAAAATATTCTGGCTGATAGCTGAGAATTGCTACAGTGATAGTGAGGTGCAGTTAGCGTTGTGACAAACGTACAGTTTATCTGCAGTGGATGTAAATAAATACACTCAGGGAGCCATTATTTTTTTATGTATATATTGTAAGAGGTGCACTTTGCTATCCAGCAGAGGGTGATGTGGAAAGATAACAAATCACTACCAGTGGATACCTGTGATCTGTTTTTCATGTGAGCACACATAAAGTATAGGTACCCAATGGCCTTGTAGCTCAGACAAAGAATACTTCATACTAGCATATTCTGCAGCATTATATCGGCGACTTTGAGTATAGTAACATATTTTAGTCTTGGCTTATTTCTGGCAAAGTATCACAGTTTTGTATCATTTTGTATTTTATATTATTACTAATTTCATTTTTAAAATATTTTTTTCAAATTCAATATAAATATTAAAGCTTTTTTTTTTTTTTTTGAGAAGTATACTTTTTTTTTGAGGAGTACACTTTCCCCAAATCTGCTACCTTGAGGCAGCAATTTTCTAATAAGCTATAATAGGTCTATACCTATCAGTGCAATCATTTGTCTTCAAGATCAAGTAGAGCTCCTTTCTTCAAAGTAGGACATACTGGAAATAAATTACCCATCTCTGTTGTGCCTTGTGTTACATCTATCAAGAAGTTTCTATTGGATCAGTCTAAATTTCATATATAATATCTGACCTACAGACTTGTAAGATCTATACTGTGAAATCGGTGACATTTCTTTTCGTATCCCTCCAATTTGCTCTATCACTTTTTTCCTTCCATTTGTACTTGAAAAAAATAGGATATTATAGAATTGGAGAGATAAAGTACGTAATTATTTTACGCAGAGTGGTTGTGTGTGTGGTGGATTATATTTCAGGGTTGCGGGGTGTGTGTCTTTCTCATGCTTTTTCTTCTCTTGCTTCTCACAATGGTTTTGATGAAGACAGTAATTGTAGACAACGCTAAAAAGTCTATAAATTGTTCCAAAGCCAAATCTTGTTGTAAATGAGCTCATAAAAAGTCGGAACCTTTGTAGATTATTTCTGTCCTTAGATGTTTGGCTTAATGACTTGTTTCCAATAAACCATTGCTTGTGCCTCTGGAGTTCCTATAGAGGAAAGAAAGCATTGAATTTTAAGCACTACACATTATTATTATTATTATTATTAATTTTAACCTGCAATGCTAATGGCAATTCTCAAAGTTTGGTTCCAGTTAAAACTGAAGCAGAAAGAAAAAGTTATGTCAATACTGAAGCCTGCTGTCTTTGAGGTGAAAAAAAGTTCTTTGACCTGGATCTTTGTGTTCACTTTCTGGTTGCTCCCAAGTTACCTCAGAAAAAGGAGGTCAGGCAGAAGGACTCTGCCACATGAGTTGATTTAGGAGCAGCAGCTTCTCTAGGATGTTTCTGCAGATGTCCTAAAACCACGGGGGTCTAGGAAGCGTTAAACCTGCTGCATGTGTATGGGATTACTTCAGTGCAGGAAGTATCAGAAGTCAGTCTGAGTGGCAGAGCAGGGCAGTAGTTTATTACTAAGCCTGGCTGCTTATATATCCTTTGTGCTTCTGTTGGTATATATGTAGATTTACCAGAGTAATGACTTTTGTATCTGGTTTATTATCTTTTCTTTGTCACCTCAGATTTCTTACCTTGCTTTCATTCAACCAGCTGTTCTTGCCATAACAGAGTTCTGTGTGAATTATTTTAGGCTTTTGTTTCTTCTAATGCTTTTGAGCCTCAACTGCTATATCCATAAGATGTTTTACTAACCCTGTACCACAAATTTGGACTGTCTTATGCTTCTTGAAGATGCATGTACAATAGCAGGTCTGTAATGGATAATGGTTGAACTTGTTATTGTGACCTGTTACAACAAGAATCCCTGTTTCTTTGCTTCTTGAAATGAAGAAGCAGTTCTTACTTCACAGAGGTATTCTAGACATTGTAAGCAAGACATTGAAATTTGTTGGGTTACTTTGTTTTGTTTGGGTCTAGAGGATGGTGAAGATGAAACAGAAATAAGTTCTAAGATCTACTGCCTACTATTCTGCTTTGTCCCGTGAGAATACATTTTTGTAGCAAACACACCCTCATCTGTCATACAATGTGCACTTAAGAGAAGATGGGCAATTTTCCTATACATCTCACCTCAGGTTTTCCTAGTCCTTTGTAGATGATGGGTGATCCTTGTAGTAGATCTGTGAAAGTCAAAGGTACCATTAATCAACTGCCAAGTGGGAAAACAGGGTCCTGGGGCAACAGATGCTGCAGCTGTAAGTTCCAGCTAAAGCAATACAGCTGGAGTTCTACTTGCTGGGTTTTATTTTATTTTATTTTATTTTATTTTATTTTATTTTATTTATTTTATTTTTTATTTTATTTTATTTTTGCTGTTGATTAAGGAAACACTGATTTGCCATTCACTTTTTTCTTGAGGGTTGGGGAAACAGGAAAAAAAAAAAAAAGGAATGAAAAACTAATTGAAAGGAAATAAACCACCCAAACTGCAAAGTTTCCTTCTAGGACTCTTCTGGAGATGAAATATATTTGAGGCATCTCAGGAGTGGGATGAATAAAAGGGTCCTTTAAAGTCCAATTCCAAATTTTATTTATTTATTTACTAGATCTTCTAGTAGATCAGCATTATACCAACAAACTGTTTACCAAGGAGTGCGATG
This sequence comes from Oxyura jamaicensis, assembly GCF_011077185.1. Lineage (NCBI taxonomy): Eukaryota > Metazoa > Chordata > Aves > Anseriformes > Anatidae > Oxyura > Oxyura jamaicensis. The sequence goes on along the minus strand of NC_048902.1, from coordinate 1,427,061 downwards.
GAGTATGCCTCTCCAGAGACATCCAGGAGTTCCTATCCAAGCCTGCATTGCAGGGTCTACAATCCCAGACAATGTGCTTTGCTGAAGATTGGTTTGATTGCTCAGTAAATAGAGATTGCTCAAGTGAAAGGAAAGTAGATTCATCCTGTGTGCCCAGTAGACTGAGACCAGCTTGACACACTGGTATATCTTTATACTGGCTCAGGGTCCTTTTCTGATTCTTTTTGTTTCTTCCTATATGAGGTATTGGAGAACTAACTGAACAAAAGGAGATGTCTGAATATGTTATAAAAGAGATGCCCTGTTAAAAACAAAAAAAACACTTTGCATGTTCTCTTTCTTGTCCAAATTCTGAAAGCTTTGGGAACTCTACAGTTAGTGAACTCTTCACACCTTAAATGCTAATTTTAATATGCATGTCATGTTTGAGAAATGTCAGCAGAAAAGACTGAATAATACTTGTTGCGTATTCATCTGAAGTACATAATTGCTCCAGCTGACATGTATGAATGCACTTTCATTATCGTGTCAAGAGGACACTTTGTGCTTGCAAATGAACAATGTTTGGGGTTGGCAGTAAAATGGGAAGCACTTACTTAAATAAAGTTTATTACAGCTTTTTAGAAAAACGTAATTATGAAGTGTTCATACTGGATGAGAACACTGTTTCTGAAGTGTTAACTTTAATACGGAAATAGAATTATGGTTTAAAGAGGAAGACTGCATGGCATTCAGGGTTTACTAAACTGAACACAATATTAATGTGAAATAGTGCTATTTTTATTTGCTTGTCCAAACAATGTTCAGTGGGTATGTGAGCTGGTCCTGCAACCTGTCTAAGGACTGGCAACCTTCTATACTTTCTGAAATCAGTCCACTTGTTTAGTCACCAGAGGTGGAAAATGAATGTTTAAATGTAGAGATCTGATCTGAGAGTCCAAGGTGAAGCGTTCAATGCTGCAGTTAAATCAGCCTGGGAGCTAATGGCAAAACCTATAATATTAACTTTTGCTGTGGGTATGTGGATAACATTTCCTGTTCAAAAAAATAAATAAATAAATGAAAATGATGAAATTAGTGGTACTACAAGCTTTATTCAGGATCTGTATTTTATAGACAGGGAAACTGAGGAAGGGAGAATAAGGTGAGGACTGTTGCACTTGGATTTTCATGCCAAACTGCAAATTTCTGGCATTTTTTTATATGTCTAAACATACATATCCAGCTTTCATGGGTACTCACTTGGAAGCCACTTCCAAAACTACTGGAAGTTCCAAGGCATCAAAGCTGGTATTCAAATCTATGAGCTGCTGGCTACCACCTTTGTGCCTGGCACATTTATTATATGGAACACATGAGTTAGGTTATGATTTGATTCATGTATTGCTCTTGGTTTATATCAAGGACTGGTGAATTATGGGTTGCAATCTCTGGAGAAACATTGGATGAGTCTCTGTAATCTGTTAATATCACCTCTGATGTAGAGTTAAGTAGCAGAGGGAAATGTAGGATGTGAAGTATCAGCTGGGTGAAGCTAGTAGGAGAGCTGCTGGAAGGTGTAGTCTCAGCTAGAGGTGGACATAGCAGTCAGCAGCAGCTGGCTGGGGGCTGGAGACAGAGTTTAGCACAGAAAGCTGGGAAATGTATTCATTCATCACCTCCACAAGACAACCTCTGCCAGCAAGGCTGTCATGTAGCCTCTGGCATCAAATGAAAGCTCAAGCCCTGAGGGAGCACAGATGGCAGTATTATTTTTTAGTGTGATGAATTCCCTCTTGCAGGTACTTTTAGCATTATGCCACGCTAGAAAGAGTGAATCTGATCTATACTGCATTCAGGAGTTAATAGGAAGTTGTTTAATTACTTCTGTGATTATTCAGTATTTCTATCACTGTGTAAAGATAAGCTACTGCTCTTAAAAGAATTCTCTCCAAATCAGAGCTTCTCAGTTCCACATTTTCCTTCATTCTTTAAGAGATTTTCAGAAATTTCAGCCATGCTGCTATGCTTAAAAGGCTAGTGATTGCACCAGCAGCAAGGCGGATTTTGAACAAAGTAAATAATAATTCAAGTCCTACAAAAGCTTCACTATCCATTTATAGAGTTCAGATGTATTGCCCTAGAAGCTCCTGTATTTTTGTCTGCATTTTAAAAATGGTTAATGCCTGTTCTTCATGTGTTCTGTTTTGTTTTTGAGGAAATAAAAACAATAAAATAAAACCATTTAAAAAGTCTTTCCTGCTCTTTGGGACAGGAATTTCTCAATGAAATCTTGTCCGCTCTACACCTACCCTCTAATTTTTTTTATTTTTTATTTTTTTTTTCTGTTTGATAACCTCTTGAAAATTTAGAAATGCTTCTATAAGTCTTTTCTAGCAGTCCTCACAGCTGAAAAGTGGCACTTGCATGAGTGCTGCCATTCAGTGAGAATTCTCGTAAGAGAAGATTTCTTGTGATGTCCACAGAATCACATATCTTCCAAAGGCCTTAAAGCTACAGGGTATTGAGGAGTTTTAGAAAGGTGAGATGCAGATGGCTCTATGGGAACACCTGCTCATTTCCAAGATGTTAATATAGCAAAGGAGAATTCTGGTTCCTGTCTGTATTTCTTTGCATCTGCTGTCACTTTCTGGCATGCCAAAACATCACTCTAGTGAGAGAACTGATGGTAGCCAATCAGGAAAACTTATTAAAAATAACTCTAAAAAATTAATATTCTTTTTTTTATTATTTTTTTTTCCTTTCATACTTAATTACCAGTGCAACTAAAGAGAGGCAATCTTCTCATAGTGCTTATTTCCCTTGCTGATGCTAAGCAGTAGATGCAGAGATAGAAAATACAATAATCCCCTTAATGAAAGTTGGGGCTTATTACTAAACATTATATGTTTTCCAAGATTATTTAGGAAGTGTCTAACTTCAACTGGTATGTAGCAGTGGAGTGCTCCCTCCATTCTTACTTGCATTATATATGTGCACTATGTTGTCCCTGAGATAGTTTTTGTTGTCCCCTCACATAGTTTTTGTGCTATGCATTTCAAGTGCTATAATGAGAGGCAGTGATGGAGCCACTCATAGCTCCTAGTATTTATTGGTATTTTTGGTTTAAATTATATAATTATATAGTGCTGCTTCTTTTTGGTTTTGTGTGCATTGCCAACTATTCCATGTTAATTTCAATCAAAGTAAAAGAGTTATCCAGCAGGCCTGTATTGGTGCAACAGTACTGTAAGGCCAAGGAACTTGAAAAAAAAAAAAAAAAAAAGAAAAAAAAATCTATTGAGCTCATAATGTTTTCTACTGTCTGTAGTGTGGTGGTGTAAACTCTTCTTGTTCAGTGGATGTGACTCATCTTACTGGTCATGACACAATGAAAATACAATTATTTCCAAAGACACATTCACTGACATAACACAAACTAACCATTGCAGTTCCAAGTTGACAGTAGATTTGTATTAGCAGTCTGAAAGCGTGTAAGCTAAAGAGTGCTTGTATCAGTTTTATAATTAAATGATAGACAACTGAATTTTATTTTAAATTAGAAGAAGTTGCTTTTGTTTAGCATGGCATGAATGTTCCCCAGATTATATTTTTAAAGACTTTTTCTTTGTTTGATATTGTGGTTCTTTTTGTGTTTTTGTTTGTCTTTGTCAGGAGCAGGTTAAACACATATTCATGGCTCTAATGAGATAAGTAGCAATAAGTCTATTGATTTAATTGAACTACAGATTTATTCATACTGTGTGGAGAATTCCTACAGTGGCAGAGAAGATTGATACTTTTTCAGTGGCTCTAAAATGCCTTTGGCTTATTACTTTTCTGGACACACAAAAGCACTGGAAAGAATGTGGTGCAACACTTACTCATGTGACCTGGTTATGTTGAAATGTAATGTTACATTTCTTACCATAAAATAACAAAGAAGTCTTGGAGATGAGATGTTCATGTTTGCTTTACAGAGCAGTTGCACATTGAACCAAATAGCACTATATTCAGTGATTTTATTTGCAACAATAATGTAAATTCCAAACATTTGAGAACACGGCAGTCCTCTATGATCAGCTAGTCCATCATTCTCCAGCACCCTGTAGGCAGATTTTGCCCAGTGGTGCTTGCAGTTGTATCAGTGGTTTGACTAGAAAATACCTGTTAGAGAAGGGCTAAGTTAAATCTTAAAATAAACTCATCTCCTTCCTGGGTGAGGTAGACTAATGTCTAATTCTCTTCTTGTGACAATTTTGCTTCTTATTTTTAACCTCAACCCTGATGATTCTGTTTTCCCTCCATGTATGCTAATGTCTGTAGCTTTAGAAAGTACCACTGCAGACCCAGGAATTCAGTGTCTCTGATGTTTTAATTTCTATAATTCTCACTTTTTGAAATCGTAACAGCAAATTACACTAGTAGCTTTAACATCAGACAAATGGCAGACAGTGGTGATTGTCTGGCCTTAAACCTTCAGAGAAAACTCACAGTATCTTTAGGAGCAGCCATCTTTATATTCTGAGGGGAAAAAAGATCATTTTCTATAAAAAGAATATTACACCATGTATATCTGTACAAAAAGACATAAAAGAATGTGAATAGCCCCCACAAAATCTTGCCCTGCTATTGACAGAAAAGACTTAAGACTACTCCATGGGAAATACGGAAGTAATAGAGGAAGAATGGCTGCAGCACTAGTTTATAAGCTTAATGACTATGTGTGTGCTTAATCATTTCATTATTAGCCACTAAAGTGCACTCCGCATTTGTGAGAAGAGTGAGATCCATAGATACATTCTTTCACTTCCCACTAATGAAGGGAGGTTACATTTCTGTACAATTTAGTAAGTTTTCTGCACATAAATTCTTATGGAAGATGAAAGACATCACATATAATTCTGCATTGGCAGAAAAAGGATAAGACAATGATAGTATTTTGCTTTGGGACAGAAGAAACTGGAAGCAGACAATTGCTACAGACATGTAAATAATATGTTTAATTCACATGCAAGAATGCATAGGAAAGCATAAGTAGATTGTAGTTTATATGTTCTGTGGGCTTAATTATGAATTGATTAGGGGTCTTCAGAAGAGTTGTTCAATTTTTATATTTTTTAGTGTCATTTTTAGATTGTTTTAATAAATTCTGTCATAACAAAAGCAAACATGAAGATGTCAATCATAGCTCAGCTTTTTGCAAAATCAAATGTCTTCAGACGTGTCAAATGTGAATTCAGCACTTTTTCTGGTTAATCTCACCATTGGGTAATGTTTTATATACACCCAAGGAGTGGGTGATAATCCTAAAGAAAGGATGATAATGGAAGTTTAAACCTAGCATAGAATAAATCATGTCCCAACAAGACTGCTTTGAGAAAGGAGCCAGGTAACTGCTATAGTTTCTTCTTAATCTGCATTCAAATTCTAGTGGAAATTAGGATGAGGAGACTGTTTCATAGTTGTAGTGTCAATTCTGGTCATTTTATCCCTGATTATTTTGTGTCCAGTAGTTACATGGAGTTCATGGAAAGGTGGCTATCTGCCACATCTTTCACATCTATCTGCCACAGCCTATTTAAGATAGGCTGAAGATGTAGAATAAATATTTTCCTCCTTTTGTGTGTGTGTATATGTGTGCATGGGGAATATTATTCAGCAGTTGTGATGGTAAGTTTTTGTTTGTCTGAAAAGTGAAAAAATAGAATATCTATATTTCTGATCCATTAAGAATACAAAAACATTTTGGTTTTGGTTCAGTTTTTCACCACCAAGGCCCCATAGGAAGTTACTGATGTGAAAAATGTAGAATCTTCTGATGCTGATAAATTCTGAACTGACTAAGCAAACTGAAAAAAATATTTTAATTCCATATATCAGTTCTAATGTTCTGTTCGGATCTTTAATAGTTTATCTGTAACCTCAGTTAACCTTGAATTTCATTCCGATATCATGCCACTGGAAGATGTCATCAGGGATGTAACATGGTGATAGTGATAAGTGAAAACTGAGCTATGGAATGTGGGCAGAGCACAGGAACAATGAGGAATGCACAGTGCTTATTGAGAAATTCAAAGGTAAGCAGTTAGGTATGTTAGGTAATGTTAGCTTCAGCAGCTGAATCAGAGAGAGGAGAGAAATGTTTTCCAGATTACAGCACTGGGTGAAAAGGAAAGCTGAGGAAGCATGTCTACATGGCTGGGAGAATGGATGTAAATAGGAAGTCTTCAGTATCAGATTTGGTGGGTATCAGATTGCAGACCCCTAGTCTGACGTGACAAGCAGGTAATGCTTGAGACGTACAAGACTGAACAGAAGAGGACTGGTAGATGTAGAAAGATATGTTATTAATGTACTCACTGTACTCTAAAACAACTCCTTGTGAGTACTGTATGGATTCTCTTTATTTTCTGTGCTGCCTCTCTACAATAGACATATTTGGATTTGAAAGCATACTCACCTGATTTTCACCTGTTTTCACCAAGATGGCCAAGGGTGTGTCATAATGTGACCCACTGCCAAAGCAGAGGGGATCCTTTTTTCTTATGCTGTAAAGTATCACCTGCTTTGAAGTTTGTATGGTGAGCTCAAGGCTCTACATAAAGCCTATTCTGGTTCCCTGGGCACAGTTATCAGTGGCAACAATTATCTGTGAGAATACAAAAATTATTGATACTAAAGATGTTGCGCAGGAAACTAGAATTATATACTGCAGTTTCAAAGTCAAAGAAGATTTTTTTTTTTTTTTTCCCTATTATGTTGCCAGTTTTTGTCACTGTCTCTATATAGTTCTTGTTAGAGGGGACACCTGGGACACTATGAAAAATGTAAAGGAACTTAGGACATGTCTGAAACTGTGAATGTCCTCTACTCGTGAAGATGATTTTAATGTCTAGTGAATTATTCCCACTACATCTTATCTTTTGGAGGATAAGGTGACAGTACAGGTCTGTGTTGAACATTGTGAATTAGTAATTTAGAGAGTATTTGTGTATGCTGACTAATAGCAAGCAGAAAGTTATTTTTCCAGCAAATTAGTTAAGAGAAACTTCAGAGAGCTAGGGAGACAAGAAAGAAAATATGGAGAAAATTGAAAGGTGAATCTGAATGTTCTTTTGTGAACACTGGCATTTTGTTGTATGTTGTATGGAAAACTGTATGCTATGGAGATGGAATGTTAGAATACATTGTTTTTATAGACAAATTATGAAGACGTTATTGTAAGACAATTTTTTGTTTTTAAACATGCATCCTTTTGTATATAAAGGGAGTATGTCAAATGTTTGGTCCCTTCCTGATTTGGAGTTTTAGGATAAAACATACTTTTTTAATAAACACTGATTCATCAGAGTAAAACAATTTTGTGAAAATTTATCAGAGATGTTGAACTTCTGTCTCAATGCAGATTACTTTCTCTCAGAAATCTGCATGGTTTTCTCAAGGTTTACTATAGAACCAAACAGTCCAGGAATGTTCTTTGCCAGTGGAATGGAAACCACAAACAGCAGAAATCTCAAAATTAAAATAATTCTAGTATGTCTGAAATTGAAAGAATTACAGTTTGTGGAAAAATTCAGAAAAGTCCATGTAATTTTCACCTAACGTGAGAGTAAATTATGTTGCATTGAATAATGTGTATCAGAAAATCATAGAGGTCATAATTTTGAACTTTTGTTTACTTACATGCAGAAAAAATACCTCCTGACTTCTAAACTCATAATTCCCTTAACATGGGTTCATGTGCTCATTTCTGTGGCATTTGGGCTGCTCACCTGTCCTCTGTTGACCTGGGTAGGATGGTGACTTCAATTTGGTATGTTGTATTTGTTATTTCTGTTTAGCTGGGATGTAATCACTACATGAACAAATCTCATTAAGTGACTTGAGACTAAGTTGCTTTTTGCTTCAACAAATAGAGAATAAATCTGTATCTCAGATTTCATTAATTCACTTTAGTTATTCTGTTCACCTGAATGCAGTACTGGTTTGCCAGATACTGAAGTAGTCATTTGTTCTTGAGACAAAAGCAGTTCAATACATACATGCTGGACATGGACATGGGTAGGAATTCTACACTTGTTCAGCCCTGAAGTCCCTGGGGTTAGAAAAACACTTAAACTTATTTGAAGTCAGATTTTTCCTCTGCCTCTGTGTGTAGAGATCCAAAACTGTTTTTTCAAGCAACTGTTATTTCCCCTCAAATTTATCACCAAGTATGAGACCTCTCTCACTTCATGTGATTTCAGAATGAGGCTTCAAAGTGCATAGAGAGTTTTATTCAATCCTATAAAGAATTTAATTTCTGGTGTCCCTTCCACAGTCAACAGTATTGCCTTGCTGTGTAGTCATAGCCATGCACTTGTTAATAATAATACTAGTGTCTGTAACTACGTATAAAAAACAACTAGATAATGCCAAGTAAATTTGGCTTAGTCAGGATGTTTTATTAATAATAATGCATAATGGTAAAACCTGTTAATGTTTGACTCACATTGTTTCCTCTTCTTAGTACTGTGACCATACTGTCCTGTGTTGCATGCATTTGCTTGAAAAGCATTTTGAAGTTCTAACTGTACAGGGATGTGTATCTGTACTAAGGCTTTTGTGGAAGAGACTGTTCTCGCCAAATGAATGAACAATTATATTCTCAAAAGAGGATTTGGGGAGAGATAAGGTATTTAGACAAGGCTGGAAATAACACCTAGGTAGTGAACAATACTGAATAACACACGTTGACTCCCAGAGTGTATTCCTTCAGAATGATTTTGGCCATTACAATGAAATAGTCTATTAAGGGAATAAAAGGTTGTCAGTAAGGTATTTAAATGTCTGCTGCTGAGCCTACAATACTTATATGTTACCTTTTAATGGTAAGATGCTTCAACTTAGGATGCAATTTCAAAAATGAAAAACTCTGTTCCTTTAGTGTTGTATATCAGCCTTAAGGTGAAGGTGGGTTTATATTCTCCCTAATGCACATTTATTCTCATCATAAAGTTAATCTTATTTATTTATTTATTTTTTAAAAGACTAGCAATCATGGGAGAAATGAGCTAGTGCAGAGGTTAAATTACTTCTTACACCTAAAGTAGGCAGAAGATATTCTTGGATGAATGGCTCAGCATGATACATGTTACAGATGACTAAGGTGTTGCATAATACAGTTCTTGGCTTTTGACTATGGAAAGAACTTTAGTCCTGTTTCGAGCAGCCTAACTGTCTGGAAAATAATTGAAGACTTTTTTGAATAATTTAGTTTTACTAGTGGTCTTTAAAATCCGACCATCCCATTTCATATTATTGTAGAATATATCGGAATTTTAGTAATAGCTGAAAATATGAATACAGTGGCTTTTCAGCTGAAGAATGTCTGGTGTTAACTTCTCTGATGATATGTGCAGTACACTGGAATTTAAGTACCGTCTTTTGAAGTATACAACAAGGGATTAAATCCCCTTTTTTAACAAAGCCATCAATCTAAATTTTCTAAACCTATCACGTGGATGATTACAGACTTAAAAGAAAATATGGAATGCTTTCAGTGATCACTTGGATTCAATCATTTCAATAATTTAATGTTATGGAAAGGTAGATAAAAAGACCAGTTTGTTCAATACAGATTTGCAGGTTTTCTTGATTATTGTGTCATGAAAGAATTGATTCTTCTTTTCTGAAAAAGAATAAATTGTAATAAAATAAAGAATCATAGAAGTAGTTGAATGATAATCCTTGAATAACCTATTTAATGCCTATTATGCAATTATTTTTATCTCATAATAGATTATTTTAATTATTTTCACCCAGTCCACATAAGAATAACAAGAAATATCTAGCTCAGCAGAAAGCAGTGGTATTAAAACATATGAGAAACAATTAAAAGACTTAAGAAATTGAAGTATTTCAAGGAAAAGTCTGTATTGAAAGAAATTAGAGTGCTTAATAAATTTATTAAGATAATACTACTGTGGTTCATAGTTCAAAAATTGAGTGTTTTCTGAGAGTGAAATATCCCTTCAAACTGCCAGTAGTGCACACTTAAGTGGAGAGGTCCACTTCACTTAGTGCTTTTTCATGTATCTGTGAAAAAAAAATAGTTGATTTCTGCAGTTTTTTGGGCATGTTGGTATTTTCCTTGGAGAGGCAGGACAGAGTATTCAAAATGGCAGAGAATTTAGTGCAGTGACAACACAAATAGAATACTTAAACAGTGAAGTTTCATAAAATGGGCTGTAGGTGGATAAGGTCAACAAGATTACATAGAAGTTGGCAATCACAGATATCAAAAACTTTTGTATATATGTATAGAAATGTTCATTAAAAATAATGTTTTGAGAGACCAGGGAAATTAAGGCATCAGGAGCTGGAATATCTCAGATGTTGATTTTAATCTTTAGTGATTCTTAGTTCTGAATCACTTTTGGAAAAAGCTAAGCTGCAGATATAAATTAAACTATAAATGTATATATATATAAAGTTGACAGTACGATCTACAGTTTTTTGTTCATGTGAAACTTTGATGTTTATTATGAATTGTAGAAAGAGCAAATCCATGGTAGAATGTAGTATTAAGACAAATTTTGGGTTCAGTAAGGACTCCATGTATAAATAAGAGTAATAAGGAACTGAGTCTTTATAGATACATAATAATAATAATCATATTGGATCACAGAATCACAGAATCATCTAGGTTGGAAGAGACCTCCAAGATCATCTAGTCCAACCTCTGACCTAACACTAACAAGACCTCCGCTAAACCATATCACTAAGCTCTACATCTAAACATCTTTTAAAGACCTCCAGGGATGGTGACTCAACCACTTCCCTGGGCAGCCTATTCCAATGCCTAACAACCCCTTCAGTAAAGACGTCCTTCCTAATATCCAACCTAAACCTCCCCTGGCACAACTTTAGCCCATTCCCCCTTGTCCTGTCACCAGGCACGTGGGAGAATAGACCAACCCCCACCTCGCTACAGCCTCCTTTCAGGTACCTGTAGAGTGCAATAAGGTCACCCCTGAGCCTTGTTTTCTCCAGGCTAAACAATCCCAGCTTCCCCAGCCGCTCCTCATAAGCCTTGTTCTCCAGACCCTTCACCAGCTTCGTTGCCCTTCTCTGGACTTTCTTGAGCACCTCCATGTCCTTCTTTTAGCGAGGGGCCGAATACTGAACACAGTATTTGAGGTGCGGCCTCACCAGAGGGGGTCAATCACTTCCCTGGCCCTGCTGGCCACGCTGTTTCTTATGCAAGCCAGAATGCTGTTGGCCTTCTTGGCCACCTGAGCACACTGCTGGCTCATATTCAGCTGACTGTCAACCACTACTCCCAGGTCCTTCTCTACCAAGCCGCTTTCCAACCCCTCATCTCCCAGCCTGTAGCTCTGCTTGGGGTTGTTGTGCCCCAGATGCAGGACCCGGCACTTGGCCTTGTTGAACTTCATACCGTTGTCCTCGGCCCATCGGTCCAGCCTATCCAGATCCTCCTGCAGAGCCTTCCTACACTTGAGCAGATCGACACACACACCTAACTTGGTGTCGTATGCAAATTTACTGAGGGTGTGCTCGATCCCCTCATCCAGATCATCGATGAAGATATTAAAGAGAACTGGCCCCAGTACCGAGCCCTGGGGGACTCCACTGGTGACCGGCCTCCAACTGGATTTAACTCCATTCACCATGACTCTCTGGGCCCAGCTACCCAGCCAGTTTCTAACCCAACGAAGCATACGCCAGTCCAAGCCAAGAGCAGCCAGTTTCTCGTGGAAAATGCTGTGAGAAACGGTGTCATAAGCTTTACTGAAGTTAAGGTAGACCACAACCACAGCCTTTCCCTCATCCACCCAGTGTGTCACTTTGTCATAGAAGATCAGGTTCGTCAAGCAGGACCTGCCTTTCATAAACCCATGCTGACTGGGCCTGACCACCTGGTGGCCCTGCAAGTGCCGCGTGATTACACTCAAGATAATCTGCTCCATGAGCTTCCCTGGCACTGATGTTAAACTAACAGGCCTATAGTTTCCTGGGTCCTTCAGGTCCTTCTTACAGATGGGCGTCATGCTTGGTAGCCGCCAGTCGAGTGGGACCTCCCCTGATAGCCAGGACTGCTGATAAATGATGGAAAGCGGCTTGACCAGCTCTTCTGCCAGTTCTCTCAGTACCCTTATGTGGATCCCATCCGGCCCCATCAACTTGCATATATCTAAGTGCTGTAGCAGGTCGCCAGCCATTTTCTTGTGGATTGTGATGGCCATGATCTGCTCACCACCCCCTTCCACCAGCTCAGGGTACTGGGTATCCATATAACAACTAGTCTTGCCGGTAAAGACTGAGTCAAAGAAAGCATTAAGAACCTCAGCCTTTTCCTCATCTCTCGTTACTAAGTTTCCCCCCACATCCAGTAAAGGATGAAGATTCTCCTTAGTCCTCCTTTTGGTGTTAATGTATTTATAAAAATATTTTCTATTATTTTTAACAGCAGTAGCCAGATTGAGCTTCAGATGAGCTTTGGCCTTTCTAATTTTGTCCCTACACATCCTTACAACATCCTTACAATCCATCTGAGTGGCCTGCCCTCTTTTCCAAAGATCATAAATCTTTTTCTTTCCTAAGCTCTAGATACAAGCTCTCTGTTCAGCCAGGCCAGTCTTCTTCCATGCTGGCTCATCTTTGGGCATGTGGGGACAGACCGCTCCTGAGCCATTAAGATTTCCTTCTTGAGGACTGCCCAGCCTTCCTGGACTCCTCTGCCCTTCAGAACTGCCTCCCAAGGGACTCTGCTAACCAGTGTCCTGGACACCTCAAAGTCTGCCCTCCAGAAGTCCAAGACAGCAGTTTTACTGGTGCCCCTCCTGACTTCACCAAGAATAGAGAACTCTACCATTTTGTGGTCACTGTGCCCAAGACAGCTCCTGACCACCACATTTCCCACCAGTCCTTCTCTGTTTGCAAACAGAAGGTCCAGCGGGGCACTTCCCCTGGTAGGCTCACTAACCAGCTGTATCAGGAAACTATCTTCCATGCTCTCCAGAAACCTCCTAGACTGCTTCCTCTGGGCTGTGTTGTGCTTCCAGGATATGTCTGGGAAGTTGAAGTCCCCCACAAAGACAAGAGCCAACAATTCCACAACTTTTGCCAGCTGCCTGTAGAACTCCTCATCTGTCTCCTCATCCTGGTTTGGCGGTCTGTAACAGACCCCCATCAGGATGCCTGCCTTGTTGGCCTTCCCACCGATCCTAACCCATAGGGACTCAACCTTGTCATTCCCAGTCTCACCCTTGAGTTCTACAACATCAAAAACCACTCTAATATAGAGAGCTGCACCACCACGCCTTCTGCGCTGCCTATCCCTTCTGAAGAGCCTATAGCCAGTCATTGCAGCACTCCAGTCATGGGAGTGGTCCCACCATGTTTCAGTGATGGCAACCAAGTCGTAGCTAGCCTGCTGCATGATGGCAAATAGAGCAAATTCAGTCAACAAGATTAATGCTAGACTTATAGAAGATATTTGTGAGTGAACCTTACAATGATCCAAGAAGAAGGCAGAATAACTTCGATTAGAGAAGAGCTCTCAATACAAATTTTCAAAAGTAGGAAAGAAATGCCTATGACAGAAAACGTGTATGAGGAAAGAATGCTGTAAGAGCGAGAGGTTAACAAATAGAGAGGAAGGGGAGAAAGCAAAGTGTTTTTTCTTTTCTCTCTCCCTTGGTGATTTCCCACTTCTGCTGAGGAGAGGGAAGGGAAGGAAGGAAAAAAAAAGCCAGGGAATTTGTTGATCAACAACAAATGCATAATTTCTTTCTTTTTACATCTTAGTGACTATGACAGGATGTTCTCCATGATCTATGTTGTAAGAATCTACTTAATAGTGAATGCTAGACTAAGTTCCACTTCAAGCTACAAAATATCATTTAAATTATATGCTATGGATACTTCTTCAAAAAATTTCCATTATTCTTAATATTCTGAGTTGGAAGTATGCTGATCTTGGGACTTGTGGTCATTTTCGATTTTTTAAATTTATTTATTTTTTAAATATTTTATTGTAATTAGTGTTGGTTTTTCTTGTACAGGGAAATGCTATCTCCTTTGACACCTGTTACAGCAATGAAGCTGTATAAATATCGTCTATCACTTCTACCATCTGAGCTTTGTCTCGAATGGTGAGTTAGATAAAAACACATTTAACTGAGTAATAATTCTTAATTAATATTATTAAAATATTTCTTAATTCCTTTATCTAGGTGATCATATTTATTAAAAGAAATAGTTAAAATAATTTCTGATATTGCATGTAAAGATCATAACTGTCATTAGGATGATCTTTAAAAGGTAATAGCAATGGCCGTAAATCAGGCAAGGTGTTGTGGTGGTTTTACTGTGCTAGGCAGTTGAACACCACAACCGCTCTCTCACTTCCCCTCCTCAGATGAGGAGGGGAAGAAGTAAAGGAAGGAACAACTCACGGGTTGAGATAAGGATGATTTAATTAAAGAGGGAAAATATATATATATATATATATATATAATTAAGGAAATATTATTATTAATTAAACAATTCAACTAAAGGGAAAAAAAGGGAAAGGGGAAGAGGAAGGGGGAAAGGGAATAACTAAACAAAACAAGTAAAGGCTATGTGGAAGTGCAGAGGAAATAAATTACTCTCTACTTCCCACAAATGAGCAATGCTTGACCATGTCCTTGAAGCAGGGCCTCAACGCACGTAGCCGGTGTTCGGGAGGAGGACAGACGTTTTCGCAACGAGAGCCCACCCCTCCCCTCTTCTTCCTTTTTCCACCTTTTATTGCTGAGTGTGACCCCACATGGTATGGAATATCCCTTTGGTTGGGTTAGGTCAGCTGCCCTGCTGATGTTTCTTTCTCACTTTTTGCCCACCCCCTAGGAGGGTCAGAGAGAGTCCTGATGCTGTGCCAGCACTGCTCAGCAGCAGACACAACACCGGTGTGAGACCACTGCTGTTCTAGCTACAAGTGCAGAGTGCAGCACTGTGTGGGCTGCTGCAGGGAAAGTTAACATCCCAGCCAGACCCAGTACAGGTGTAGTGGGTTTACATGGCAAGGTTTTGGTAGCAGGGGGCCATAGGGGTGGCTTCTGTGAGAAGGATCTAGAAGCTGCCCCATGTTAAGTAAGGGCCTCACTGTTGACCAGAGCTGAGCCAGTAAGTGATGTTATTTTGCGCCTCTGTGAGAGCATATTTAAGACAGGGAAAAAAATGCTGCACCACACAGCAGCTGGGAGAGTGAGAGGAGTGAGGAACAGCCTTGCAGGCGCCAAGGTCAGTGAAGAAGGAGGGGGAGAGGTGCTCCAGGCACCGGAGCAGAAGTCCCCTGTGGTCTGTGGTGTGGACCATGGTGAAGCAGGCTGTCCCCCTGCAGCCCATGGAGTACCACGTTGGAGCAGGGTTCCACGCTGCAGCCCATGGAGGAGACCACGGTGGGCCTGCACCAATGGAGGCTGTGGCCTGTGGAAGACCCCTGCCAGAGCAGATTCTGGGCTGGACCTGTAGCTCGTGGAGAGGAGACCATGCAGGAGCAGGTGACCTGGCAGGAGCTGCTGCCCATGGGGGATCCAGGTTGGAGCAGTTTGCTCCTGAGGGATGGACCCCGTGGTACGGACCCATATCTGGAGCAGTTCTTGAAGAGCTGCTGCCTGTGGGAAGCCCATGATGGATCAGTTCAGCAAGGACTGCATCCCGTGGGAGGGACCTCACAGCACAGGGGACAAGAGTGACTGAGAAGGAGTGGCAGAGAAGAATTGCTACAGCCTGACCATAACCCCCACTATCCCATTCCCCTGCGCTGCTCAGGGGGAGGAGGTGGAAGAGGGTGGATGGGGGGGGGGGGGGGAAGGTGCTTTTGGATTCTTTCTTTTGTTTCTCACTTCTCTAGCTTGTTAGTAATAGGTAATAAATCTTACTGTTTCCCTATGCTGAGTCAGTTTTGCCTGTCACGATAATTACTGTGCGATCTCATCCTTATCTCAACCCTTGAGCCCTTTTCAACATATTTTCTCCCCATTTCCCTTTGAGGAGGGGGAGTGAGAGAGCGGTTGTGGTGGAGCTCAGCCACCCACCTGAGTAAAACCTCCACACACAAGGTCAAGAAATGCTTACCATTAACAAGAACAGCTCTTATGGAGTTGTTGACATCATCATTCTTGTTCTGACTGTGGTTTATTTCATTATGTACTGTTAATACAAGTAACTTCCTTAATATAAGAAAGTAAAAGATCCTTCAGTAGAGCCTGTATCTATTCTCCATGTCTGTTACCTGCAGAAGTAGGTAATGTGTATGAGCTGCTTCAGTTCTTTGTTACTAAACAAGTAAAAAATAAATCTTATACCCCTCAAAAAGGATTTTTGCATACAGTTCACAGGCCTTGTCATGGCATCCAAAGATTTTCTTTCTCTTCCAGTTTATGATAATTTGAGTGACGTTTCTGTTTTCTGCCACCTGCTGATGCATCTCTAGCAGCACAAGGAAATTACACGAAGCACCCATCACAGAGTTAATGACTTCAGAAACAAGAAGAATATTTAAGGTTAAAACTCCTCTACTCTTGCTTTAGATCTGTGGTCCTTTGGATTGTCTCTGAGCTGATTCTGTGGGCAATCCAAATAGCTATATTACCCCAAGAGAACCAGCAACCCCACTTCCAGAGAAGAGCCATGTTTTCAGAACAGTTTTACTTTCTGCAAATTTCTCTCTTTCTCTCTCTCTGATTTTTAAGAGATTCTTTGTCTGACACTTCTCTGCTACATGTAGATTGTGTGTGTTGGGGGCTGACACACAAAAGGCCTCAATCTCCTAAGAAGCTGCCACCAGAGCACCTAAAAGACTGTCAGTTTGGATGTTTAAATGAGACACAGCAAGTGAGGGAATAATGCTTTTAACAAAAGGGTGGTGGGTAGACTAGAAAAAGGCTCAGTGCTACTGACAAGGTAACTGGGAATGTGGTACTTGAAGTAGCAGGGAGGTATTGATGAAGGCATCAGTAACAGGTAAAAAGTGATGGGGGCTATTAACAGGAAAGAGAGAAAGCATTTATGGCAGTAGAAGGAAGCAGGTAAGGAGGCTTAGAATTGTATTAACTGGATTGTCTCCTTTGTAGGATGCAATGTTGCATTTTCTCCCTGTGTGATGGTTGTTTGAGCAGTATTTTAAAGCTACATCGGTGTATGTAATACACAGATGTGCATGGCTGAGCCATGCAAATTAGTGCTCATATGTCTTGCAGATATTTTATGTCACTATGGATGACGAAATTGTACATGCCATTATTTGGGTTAGGGATTATGAACATAATTCCTGTATGCCAGCAGCCTCTGGGATGGCATAGCTCACCAATGATATAGGAAAAGTTAGAAAATGCAAGAAAAGTTTTATTCTACTTCATGCAAGTGATATATTTGAACATTGTCACTAAGATACTCTATTTATTTTAATACCTGTTTCTTTAAAACTGTGGAATCATAATTTCATAATCATTGTTCACTTGCCATATGTAGCACTTATTCCTGCCCAGAAATTATAAGCAAATGTATGTTGCTTATATTACAAGTTGATTTTTATGACTGTAATTGTAATTAATTACTTAAGTAATCTCTGTGCAAATATGATTTCACAAAGTAGTGGAATTCTCTTGGACCGTATGCTTGATTCTTGCTTAGTGGTACTACACATTTGGTTGCTCTGTTACTTCAGCTCTGCTGGCTGACAGACAGCAGTCAGCAGCTACAGGCAATGGAAAAGCATTTATATCATGATTAGAAAAGCAGTGTTTTTACTAACAAATGAACAATCCATGAGAACTCTAAAATAATGGATTCTTTAGCCATTTAGTTCAAAGTAAGGACTGTTGAACTCAAAAGCACCATATTATGGTATCTAGTAGTTCTAAGTTCTGCCTTCTTTCAAAGCTGGAGTCTCCTGTGAGTTGGCTTTAAATTATTTTTCTGTTTTTGTTTTGTTCTGTTTTTTACTTTGCTTTGTTTTGCAAGCTTTCTTTTACAACTTTACAATAGGAACAGTGATAACTTGATTTTACTTTTTTTTTTTTTAAAAAAAAAAAACAAAAAAAAAAAAAAAACGTGTGTTCTTAATATTGCCGTCCAAGATGTTTTATAGGATGTAACACATAATAAAGAAAATATTAGGGGTAGTACTTTAGGTTTGCCTGAGAAAGGACATATAAAGCAATCAGTGCTGTTGTAACATAGCATGATTTTCCTATTTCTGTATCTGTTTTCTGTCTCACTATCAGGGATTATTTAAGACAACAGAAATTTCAACGTTAAAAAAATCCTGTAAATTAACAAGTTAAATTTTATTCTACTAGCTACCTCATTAGAGCAGCTTTTTGTGATCTCACCTGAAATCTCATTGATAGTACTAGTAACTATATCTCAGCTTAACTGTACTGTGTGGTATCTCTGCTAGTATGACAGGCAGTGGTCTTGGAAGCAGAAGGTATATATGAATCTCAGCCTTAATGCAGAAGTAAAACAGCATGACAGCCATTAATCAGAATTACTGTTAATGTGCAGTTGTAAGGTGATTGATGGAAAGGATAAGGACTTCCAGCATTTTTGTCTAGTCTGAACTTCTAAACATCTTCTAGTATAACATTTATATTCAAAGTAAATGCACCCAAACTGATACTTTGTTTTTCAACTATCATTTTCCCATTCTGCGTTCAGAACTACAAGTCTAAAGATATCCAGCATTGTTTCAATATATTACAGGATATATAATCTGTTAATTGAAAAATTATAGTAGAGTTTGAAGCAGAAAAAGATCTCACTAATTAATTAATTAAGAAAAACACCATCTAAAATTTTTATAAGCTGTTTTTGTTCTGTGTTGTTTGAAGTAATGCATACTGCTTTGGCTGGGCTGTTGGACTCAAGCCTTAGAAATGAAGCTCAGTTCAAGTGAAAAGGAAATTCTTAGACTCCCCATCAATGTTTAGTCCCCTGGTTTAACTTTTCAAGGAAAATGCAAGTCATCTTTTACAACTCTACTGATTCTGTAATGCCAAGCATTAGTGGAGATAAAACTCACCTTGCAGTATCCCACCATGCCATCATCTGGCCTGAAACAGAAGATGGATGTTGTGGTAGTAAAATAACTCCCCCTGGTCTATCCTTGCATTGGCTCTAGGGAAAGTGTTAGACTTCAGGACAAAGTATATTCCCAAACCTGGAGTAGTCCAGGAATGTTTTTCTTTTAGTGGAGGGTGTTGGTGTTGAGACAAGTCTAAATACAGCAATGTTGGCCTGTTTACTTTTGTTTGCAGTTTATGAAGTTTCTTTTTAGAGTTTAAAGACTAAAAGTGACATGATAGGAATGCAGAGAAGCTGTTTGTTGGTGAGTTCTCTAAAGACCTAAACCATTCTAGCAAATGTAACCTAAAATCCTAGCTGTGTTTCTTTCATGTACCTTGGCTGTGGGCATAATTTCTGTACAGATGCAATGTACATTAGATCCAAAATATGTTTTCAGCAAATGGAAAATCCAGTTCACACTCTGTTTTGTGCTATATAACTTTTTCTGTCCATCTCGTTCTGTAAAAAGATTTCTGTGTGAGAACACCATTAGGGCTGTGAGCACAGAACATGAATCATGCACTTGGAAGGATTGTTTTCAGTTGTGTTTACTACGAGGAGGCCATTTCCGAAAATGCTTGGCCTCAAGGGAAAAATCTCTAGAAAGTTAATTAGCATTTGTGCACTACCTCATGGAGCAGCCCTAAGTTGTTAAGCTTGTTTGAGTGTCTCTGTAGTTTGATGTGTGCTGGGGAGGAAGAGTAACCAAATTCTCACAAAATGGCATCACTGGTAAGTCTGCAGAGCTTGCAGTAAATCCAAGCTTTAGTTTTTTATCAAGCTTTCATTTTGGTGGCTCTAACCCCTCTTCTTTTTTTCTTGAAGAAAGACGGAAGCGATTTTTATTATTATTATTATTATTATTTTAGTAAAATACCTTTCCAGTGCTTGATTTTTTTTCCTCCCCCCATGATTATTTTCCACAGAAATTGGACCTTTATTCTCTCTTTCTCCCCCCCTTCTTTCTTTTTTTCTCCCTCTTTCCTTCCTCCCTTCCTTCCTTTTTTTTTTTTTTTTTTTTTTTTGTTACAAATAAGTCATCCAAAAAAGAAGCTATTATGTCAGTCATTGTCTCTTTCTTCCTCCCTAGCCCTGAATGTTGGATCCACTCATACTTTTGGATACCTGTTTTGCTGTTAACTTGCCAGTTAACAGGTGTCAAGTACCATGTTGCAGAATGTTATTAAATAAACAGTTTTCCAGATGGCCAAAATATTACATCTTTAAATAAAAATACACAAGCTTAGTGTCAGCATCTTAGTTATGGAATGCTTTTGGCTCCTGAACTGCTTGTTGAAATTGTTGTAAGCCATTTGGTCACTGAGAAGTAATTGTGTATTACTGTAGACAGCAAGCTGTTTGCATTAATTAGCAATCAAAGCATATTGCCAAATGGGGAATAACATGTCTTTGACATCTCTACAGATCCGGGTAATTGAAGCAGTGCAAAACCATGGATTTTCCTTTGCTGCATGTTTATAGTATGAACTTCCAGTGCATCTGCCCACATAGCCATCTGCAAAATCACCAGGGCAACAGCTGGTAGAAATGAGGTAGGTGAAATGTAAGTGAAGGTACAAAGAGGTTTGTAAAATGACATTGTGTTTTTGAAGCACAAGTAGCATTTTGGAACATCTATGACATTGCCAAAAAGGGGAAAGTGTGAATTTATTTATTTATTTCCATAAGTATGCTCTTTTCACCAGTCAAGGAAGAGATGTAGTAAGTGTGATCATAAGTAATTTGAACCAGCTTTAAGGAAACAATGAAGTATAATAGAATGGCAAACTTTCTGATGGCAGCACAGTAAACTACCTTAAATGATACAGACAGGGGATTGTACTGATTGCATGGAATTAACCTCAGAAAGGATTAAAATCTTAATATTCTCCCTATCTCCCACTCTATTTTTGAAGGCATTTGAGTTAAAGGTATTTGTCTCTGGACAGCGTGTCTTCACAGAGGCACATTTGGATGAAGAAGATACCATTAGCTTGAATAGCTAGATGTGATATATTTTTGCTAAAAATAGTTGAAAGAGCATTAAAAGACTCGGGAAGACTGCAAGAAATCAGAACTTTGTTCCACATGGGGAAAAGAAAGTGAAGATAAAAATTATCATCTAGAATTGACACTAAAAAAAAAAAAAAAGTGCTGTGGGGATTTTCCCCTTTAGGCACTTAACTTTTCCCCTGGAGAAATATGAATATTATGTGATATCAGGTTCATTCCAAACAACAACCATTTATAATATGCACTGAGAAAAATCCCAGATTCTTAGTACTTTCTATATAGAACTTTTTTTCTTCTTCAACAAAGCTTTTTCAACATGTTCTTAATGCTAGGGAAGTTTCATGTGAAAAATTAGGAGTAAGGAGCCAGAGTAGGACTGGACTTTGAGAAAAATGTTCATATGAAGGGTGGGAGCTGTGGGTTTGAAAGCTGAGAACTCTGGAGCCTTGCAAGCCTTCTTGCTTTGTAGTCCCAGACGCAATTTTTGGTCAGGTGTTCCTTTATTAACAAAGTTTGTGAAAATTAATATGTTTTTAGGAAAAGTTTCCACTTTGCTTAATTGGCACATTTGGATTAATCACCCTCCTCTTCCCTTCCTCTGGAACCTGAAAAAAAAAAAAAAAAGAATTCCTGCCTAGTTCTTTGTCCCCAGGAAGGATGTGTTAACTTTTTCAGGCATGCGATTTTAATGATGTGAACTCCCTGCACACTGGGGCAACACAGCTCTGAGACATGACATCCAGAAGCAAAATCCTCATTTAGTGTTAGTGGTGCTATATACGAATTCTTGAATCTTTGTAGTCATCCAAAGAAATCCCAGACCTGATGTCAATAGCTGAGAATTATTGACAGCCAACAAGTGGCTAGGATACACTGCACTGCCAGCCTCAATAGCTCAGCTTGAGACGGTGAAGGGGAACACAAGATAAAGAAACTACTGAAACCACTGAATGTTCCAGGGTTCAAAGGCTTTGTTACACATGAGTACTTTCAGGGTACATCATCTGCTTCTGTGAAGAGCAAGGCAGGAGCATTTTTTTTAGATACATCAGACAGGGGCACAGATTAGCGATATCCTGCTTGACAGGACATCTCTTTCCTACTGGTGTTTCAGGCTTGTGACTGCTCCATGCTGGTAGTGGTTCCTTAACTGCAGCGGCTGTTTCCCCAGTTGCTAGTAAGCCCATTCCCTATTTATGCTTCAGTTCTCTACTCACTTCCTACCTTTGTTATACTAATTTTACTTTACTGGAGAACAGGTTAGAGGGGTCTATGTGTGTAGGTACATTTTGTAGATTAGAAGTGATAAACAGGTGAATTGTGAATGTTTTTCATGCTTTTTTCTTTACTCTGGTGAAAACTGTTCTTTGGAACTGGAAGGGCTCATACCTTGTTACAGGAAGTGGAAAATGCCAAAAGTGTTACAGGTTTTTGTAAGAACTGAACATATTTTCTTTGAAAAGTAGTAAAAAGTACAGGCTAGGCTGCAGTTGTGACATTTACCTCCAGCAAGGTCTCAATAAATGTTGCTGCTCAGTGCTAGCCTAGGGGATTTACACAGGTCCAAAGTAGCCATATTTTGGGGAGTGGTGAAGATGCTTGGGAAGGATTCTCACAGATGTTCCCTGAACTTTTGCTGCTTATGGTAGGCATACCATGAATTGCTTCCCAGTCTGCTGTTAATGAAGTAGATTTGACTCTCAAAACTGTTTGCCTTGTACAAGAACAAAGCTGTTTCTTAAAAAGAAAAGCAGTTAGACTCCAGTAGTGATAAAATAATTTGGGGATCTTTTAGGTATTTTGGGAGCCATGCTTTGTTGCAGAAACTACCAGAAGCCAGCCAGAACAGCAGTACATGCATGAACCTTGGTACACATATTTGTGTGCAACTTGTAAACATGGTTATTTGAAGTCTAGCTGTACCTCTGTGGTTCCTGTCTCTTCTTTTGTACTATGTAGAGAGCAAAGACACAATGGGAGAGAGGAAGCAAAAATACATTAAAGTGCAGATCAGCACTTTGCATTTTGACTTATTTGAAGGAATGTATATATTGAGGACTGCGTGTATTCATTTATGCCATGCTTAAGAATTAAAAATATTTGCTACTAAAATTGCCAAGTCCTCTGAGTTATTAAGCACAATATAATGAACCTTTTGCAGAAAATAACTAGAAAGTGATCTATGCCTGCAGAGGAAGCAAAGGAGGAAAACACATTAAAAAATAAATTAACGTAATGCAAAATAATTTGAGTTCCACTGCACAGAAATTTATAATTGGATTGATCTTTTTAAGCTGCTCTTCCAGAAGATGCTGCACATCCTATGCAGAAGTACAATATGATGATCAGTGTCATTCAAAATTAGTATCTTTCATACTCAGAGTGCTTTGCACATGTATTTAGCCTGTGCAGATAGGGCCATTTTCATGAAGCAAGATATTTTCTAGACTGGAACTCTTACAAACAACTCCTGCCAGCATTTTGGGCATGTGTTTTTGAGTTTTGTACCTCTGAGTTTTGGCTTTTCCTTCTTTCATTCTTTTGTTCTTTTGTTCTTTTGCTCTTTCGTTCTTTCCTTCTTTCCTTCTTTCCTTCTTTCTTTCTTTCTTTCTTTCTTTCTTTCTTTCTTTCTTTCTTATGTCTTGATTTTTTTTTTTTTTTTAATGATTCGAAGGGTAGTGTATGGACATATTTCATAATATTTTAGAATCTTGTTTATGCCTCTGGGGTTACAGTGAGGGCCAGAGCTGAATTCTTGGCTCCTAGTGGCTCAAGAGGGAGGAGTATTACAGAAATGGTGTTGGTGTAGCTAAACAAATTTCTGTGCCATGATAAGTAAAGCTAAAGCATCTTCACAAAGAGGCACAAACTTTTTTTTCACAACTGGCCAATAAGTAAATAGCTAACATTTCCTCTTGCTCTGCTGTATTTCAGGATAACAGCTCTTCTGGAATGTCTGTCACAAATCCAGAGAATTCCCAGGCCTTTATCTTTATGTGACTATAGTTACACATTCAAGACCCGATGCTTAGGTTCTAGTGACAAACTGGGGTCCTGTGTACTAGGGAAAATGTAACTGTGAGCAGAGGAATAGTGTATGATGATGAGGGGCATTTAATAGGGGATCATTTCACTTAGTAGTGTTTTTCCTGCCATTAATGCATATATTTGAAAGAAGATCATGGCTTCAGGCAGCTTTCTTGCCTGCTTGGGAAGATGTACAAAGCAATGTATACACCTGTGAAGTTTGACTAAAAGATGAAAATTTGTGTGAGAGAGAATAGCATGGCTCATCGCCGTAGTGGCTGCAAAATGATAGTGTCAGCTGGCAAAAGCTGAACACAGAAAAATAGGAGACTGCAGTGTGAAGTGCGAGCAACTTGGGTTTCATTGCTAGCTTGAGCCATTGTGTTTGGAGGAGCTGTGGTGTTGACAGGCTGATGTGAAGAGCACCGACATATTTGTTTGCATGCACAGGCAGTCTATTCAGATTAGCAGTCCTACTGTGATACTGCAGAACATCTATTCATGATGATAGGTTGAACTGAGAATGCCAGGGTGCCTGGGGAAAAAGTACCTGTGTCTCTAGGGCTTGGAAAGAATAGATTTTTTTTAATTATTTTTTTTTTTTTTTGGGGGGGGGGGGGGAATTTATTGTTTTGAAAGAAAATGTTTGCTTTTTCTTTTTGGGAAAATCTTTTGGACATTTTCAGAATTACCTTACTCCACCATTGTTTTTTCTTTGCTTAAATGTTGACCTAAATTAAAAGGGGAAAAAAGTGAAATAAATAGATTTTTTGAAGGCTCCCAAATTAAGCAAAATAAATTTGCAATTTTGGTTGAGGGGAAAAAAAAAAAAAAAGCTATGTTTCATGTTTCACTGAATTTGTGACTGCTCTTTTTTTTTTTTTTTTCCTGTTTTTTCTTTTAAAGTTTATAAAGCATTAAAACTAAGTTGTTGTAAAGTGGAAGGGTGTGTGAAAGAGTAAAGCTGAAGAGGATGCTTTCAGATTGCCTGTCTTTAGTTACTTGTCATGAGCAAGTATTGATCTATTACCAAAGCTGTTTAATTGCTATGCAGTTCTGCTTTCCCTTAGAAAACTCCATCAGAAATATTTAGACATCCTTTTCGATGAAAAGCCACACAACTGGGCAGGAATGCCTCTGCTAACTCCTGCTCTGTTAAGCAGATGCAATTTTGATCTTGAATCAAGTGTGGTATTCTGATCTTATAAATTTATTTAATCTTTTATTAATCATATTGGTGTTCCTCAGATATGAATATTTTTGGCTTTAATTCATTCAGTAGTTGAGTTATTCCATAATACCAATGCCTACATCTTTCTGTTCCCCTCTATTTTTTTCTTGTCACACTTCATTACAGTGAAAACAATTTATTTGCTCTTCTTGCTAGGATACATTGGTCTGGTGGTGAAAATAAGATGTCATTTTCAGTGTCTCTTTTGATCATCAGCAGAGACAGCCATCAGCAAAATATTTACATTTTCAGTGATGATTATGGATGAGGATGCATAAATCAAGAGTGCTTTACATTTTATAAGCTAAATTGACAAAGAAGAATTGTATCTGGAGTTTCATTAGGACTAGAAAGTGCCAAAATATGACCTCCGAGCATGCCAATAACCACTGGAAACAGTAAAAATCAAGGCTTTGTGCCCTGATATTAATTTATTTTCCCTCGTTTTCAGTTAATTCCTGCCAGTACTCCCATTGATGTTAGGAGCAAAGGAATGGTAAGTGTGCCAGTTATCTTTTTAACGAGACCCACAGAAATTCTACATGCTCCCATAATTTTCAAAAAAAAAAAAAAAATAAATAGTTGCATTCTGACAAGTTGTATTCTAACATCTTTTATCTAACTTTCTGGATTGGGCATATTGGCAAAGACACACTGATGGTCAAAAAACAGTTGAACTGATTTATATAATTGGCTACAGTTAGGCTTATTTGTTTATATTTCCAGGAGTTAGGTCACAGTTTTAACTCTTTCATGTCAATCTTCTTTCATCCTAATGTCTTTAAAAACTTTGATTTAAGACAAAATATCTGTTTAAATGTATACTCTTGTCAAACCAAATATTGAGTTTGTTGGAAAAAATTACTAGAGGCTTGTGAGAAATTTGGTGATTGCGATGGTATTGCAATGCTACTAGATACTGCCTTTAAACACTTTCAATATGCTTTTATAATTATTGTGTACGTTCTTGCAGCTGTTCTAAAGGTGTCCTTAAAGCTTTGGACTACTTTTTTAAAAAGAGCTATAAAGACTTAATTATAGAATGGTCAAAAAGTAAAGTAAACAAAGTGATAAAGTAAAATACATTAATCTCAAAAAATCCTTACGGATTTTTTAGCCATTGACTGCCATTCAGCAAACCTGTATGTATACAAAACCAAACCAACTGTGTTTCATAGCCACCTGATTTTTTCATTTTACAATGGAAGATTTTTCCCACAATGGGAAAGTAAAATTTTAAAGCACAGATGTTTGTGTAATTGTGATACAGTACAGCAAGTACAGCCAGTATGGAGTGGCCATTCATCATTTATCACACTAATCTGTCAGTCTTACAGGAGGTATAGAAAACCAAACCAACCTTGGTAAAAGAAGTTAATTCTTTTTACACTTTAAAAATGTGTATTTATTATTTCTTGAACTATTTTTTGGTGTCCAAATTGACAGTGTTTCACAAAGGCTTGGCTAGAGCAGAACAGCAGCTACTTGCTTCTGCTGATGGGGAAAGCTCAATTAATGTATTTATGCTAATGTTGAATGCATAAGCAATATGTGACATAGGTCTCACTCCAGTGCAACTTACTCTAGTACCTCTCCTCTGCCAACTTTATTTTATAGTATAGAGTGTGCTGAGACTTTTATGGCTTTGGAACAGCTTCATGGATGCAGATGTCCATCTGTATAAATGGATTCTAGCTCAATTACCTTAAATTGCCCTAGTGCTTTTCAAGAAAGGACACAGGCTGTGTGCTCCCAGACACTCCAAATCTGATACTGAAGTTTCTGAGGGTGGCAGGATCGTCTAGTCCATGAGATTATTATTAGTAGTATTTTTTTTTCTCCAGACTGATGGGCTTTTTCATGGGGGAGGTGGAAGAAGACACTTTCTCTCTGATATATTCCCAAGAAGAAAAAATAATTCTAAAAGGAAAAATACATTTATTTATTTTTTCCTTTTTGGACCATGCTAAATTTAATTACACTATCTTAGAAAAATTGCTATAGAGCCAGAATACCTGTATTTATCTAAAAATATGTAGAATTGGATTTGGTATTTTATTATAAATAAGAGAATATCTAAAAGTTTCACTGTCTTTTAGTAGGAATAATTTCTCACTGCTGGTGATATTGTCTGGGAATTATTGCTAAGGAAATAAAAAGTCTTCTATGTCTTTGTCTTTCAATATGTCCTTAACGCTTATTTTTTTTGGTCAGAACTGGTGTTTAGCATGGAAACACTACACAGTATCAACACATGTCAGTTTTATGAAGTGTCTGTATGAATCATGAACCACATTGAAACCCAAATTATTGAATGTTATGAATAGAGAGAGTGTTAATATTCTTTAAGTAAAGATAAAATTATTTTGGTATAAATCTGGTACCAAAGCCAGGCAACCTTCTGTCCTTCCTGCAGTAAAATAATGACTATAATGGCTGTTGTAACTTTTTTTTTTTTTTTTTTTTTAATATATATATATATATATATATATATAACTGCTGTGCTGTAAGTATCCTTTTCAAAAAACAAGGAAAAGTAAGACAGAAAGAGATTGTTACTTTCTCTAGATCACTTTGATTTCTGTCATTACAAAACAATACCTTTACAGAAGATGCCTTTCAAAACCAGCCGGCACTATGACAGATAAGTTATAGCTGGTCTGATTATTCATGCAGATATCAGCAGGTTATTCCAAGAGGGCTTTATTTCATATTGTTAAAGCTATTCTCTGAAAGAAACAGTAATCTTTTTGATGAGCATGGGGAACAATTTCTTCAATACCAATCCAATTTATTTGGACCCTCTGATTGGTGCTTTCAGCTAGATCTCTAAGCACAATATTAATTATTCATTAAGGTACTTGGAGAGAGAATATTTGCATAGCCATCCTGTCAAAATTGATGAGGCTTTGCATATGCGCCATAGGAATAGCTTTCAACCTAGTGCTAAAGCTAGAGATGATAATAATTAAAAAAAAAAAAAAATCTTAAAAGCCAACAAAATTTGAACTTTCTCATAACCACAGCACATTTATTTTTATAGCACCCACATGTCCTATTGAGAGATCATGAAATATTCTTCCTACAGCTGGTCATGTGGGTATAGAATAATAATAATAAAAAAAAACACACACTCAAGAACATTTTTATAATAAAAGGTCATAATGGGGGTAATAGATACTAAAAGAAAGAAAGAGGCTTTGTGTGAGTGGAGGAAAGAGGAAGTCTGTCACATAATCTACTTATTTCAGACTTGGAGACACACTGACTGATTTTAAGGGAAATTGTAGTGTTTTGTTAATATGTGCACAGGTGGGTAAAGAGCCAGGCAGCACTTGGTTGTAAATCACTGGCTTCTAAGAGATTAGGGTGTTTCTCTTTGTATGTGTATGTTAAGGTACAGAGAATATCTTTAAAATGGGATCATCTTGTTATTTTTTTTTGAAAGCTGCAGGCTGGCTAGACTATGACTTGGCTGAAGTTCCTACAACTCTTTTTCAGTTGAGGGAACCAAGCTGAAACATGTCTGAGGGTTTTTTTTATCTCATCTTATTCCTTTCTCCTAGACTCTGAGCTGTGCAGGGGAGTAGCTCTTACTTCATACCACATAGAATCAGAAAGGAGTGAGTTCAGGAACCATTGTACAAGCGTCAAAATATTTTAATTCACTTTCTCAGTATCCAGTCTCAGTAGTAATGTTCAACTACTCTATGTGAAACTCTGACTGGTCCAAACTTTCTAATATGGCTTACTTGCTTTCAGAGGAGGGAAGAATGCACCGCATTTTGAGCTTAGAAAGTGGTATCATAAATTTTGGTAAATGCAGAACTAGATTTGGTTGGTTTGTCAAAAAGCAGTTTTAGCAGTCCCTGGAGTAGATAGGTAAAATTCTTGTGTAAGAGGTGAGTTTTTACTCACAATGATGTAATGACATCTATAGGATCATATTTCAGGTTGTGCTGAGGGATGTAGAGGAAAAAAATGACCCCAAGTTATTCCTTCTGCTAAAGCAATGTGTGATCTTAATTTTGTTGCTGAACTGAACTGACTTTGCAGTTGCTCTAAGGGGATTGTTCTGCATATATCTTCCTGTGCTCTAACAGCAAATAGCGTTCTGGTGTGATCTCAGAAATACTGTGTAGTCAAAGGGACCATCATAACAGAGAAGTTTCCCTTACATGGCTTATTTCTGTAAACTTGTAATATTAAAACAAATTGATAGCTAGGATATGCATGACAATAATCTCAGATCAATTTAAGTAGAATTCTATTGAACCTTAAAATGTGTGATTACTCTAGAAAACCTATTTCAGTGCACATCTATAGAGAAACCATTACAATATAAACTGAAGTGGTGCCATATCAGTTATGCTTTCATTATAAAAATGAATTAAATGAAACAGAAAATAATGTGCTTAGGTAATGTTGTAGTTGAGAAACAAGCCCAGAAATTAAAGTTGTTCCTAATAGCGTGCCACAGGGGTTTTAAAACTCAGTTGTATCATGTCTCAGAAATTGCAGAGCAAATATACTTGATGATGCATTGATGCTGCAAAGTTTGGGATTTTCTTAATACACCAAGATACAAAAGACCGGAGGCCAGATACTGCAGTAAGTCAACGATAATTTAAGGTGTTTTTGCTTTTGTACATTAATCTAAAGTTTTCAATCTCGTGGAAAGAATGTGAATGTTTGATTTCCATTTTAACTAAGGTGAATGCGTCATCCTAATCCCTTGAGAGTCTTTGAAAATATGATATCTAAAATCTCGTTTACTTTGTTTTTACCTTTAACAACTCTATATACAACATGAATATTATTTAAATGCACTTTAAAATGAGTCTGAAAATATTAGTATTCCATTTCCAAAAGCTGGATATAATTGAAGACACTGATGAGACACTGACTATAATGAATGTTGGAAAAGGCACATATACAACTCTTGAGCTAGAATCAGAAGACACCTAACAATGGAATTGGAAAAATAGAGTACTACAGTGTAAGAGAATATGAATTTCATCAGTATTCATAACATATGTTGATATTCTATCAGTGAAATATTGCTGTAAGCATCAGCCCATTTGCATGCAGAGCAATGCTCTTTTAAATAGGAAAATAAATGAGGAATTAGTTTTGATAGGGGAAATGTTTCAGACTCTTTCCTTACATTCAAATTTCAGCAACTCTGGTGTGTTTGCTGATTTCCCAATTTTAAAGGAATAACCATTATATGAAGTAAATAACCAAAAAAAACATTTCAAAATCATATTTCAAAAAAGTCTTCATAATAATTTGGGATTTCATTTAATGCAATATTAAATCTCAAAGATGCTCCACTGTGTCCCCCTCCCCTCCCCTCCCCTCCCCTCCCCTCCCCGCGCCGGCGGGGGCGGGGCGGGGGCGGGGGGGCGGCGGGCGGG
>NC_048902.1:1369255-1391266 GCF_011077185.1 Oxyura jamaicensis | reverse complement strand
TGACTATCATTGTGTTTCGATTTTTGTTGTATATTGCTCTCCCCTCCCCTCCCCTCCCCTCCCCCTGAGTTTAGCTTGTGTGGTTGATTTCACCTATTGAAATAGCTACACAAATACAACTGAAATTGAAGCTGACATCAAAAGTCATCCAGATGCACATTGGATAACAGAAAAATGTGAGCTAACTTTACCAGTGAGTGAAAAGCATCAGCTTACACACAGAAGCTACAGACCTATCGTTTACCTTTGATAAAATGTAGCCTTAAAACAAAATCCACCACTAGTATCTAAAGATGTGTTGGTAATAATAGCGAGCAGCAATTTCAATATTCTCTTTTGACTGTGTCACAGAAATACTTATAAAACTGGTGTAATTTAAGAGAGAAAAGGAATCAGAAAGCTTCTGCATTATTTTTCATTCCACTTAATAGAGTGCACCCAAAAGGTAGTAGATGTGTGGTATTAGTGGCCAGTACAGTAAACATCCTGGATAAAGAGCCTGATCAGGACATTTCTTCTGCTTTTATTTGTAATTAATTCACCTGCTGCCAAATATGAATATAAATCCTAGCCCCAGGTATGCCTCAAATCTAAATTCTTACTTATATCTAAGTTTTTCTGGATCTGTGCTGCCTCCTTGACTGGTTTGACATAGCTACCAAACATGGATCAAATGCTTAATGCTTAAAAGTACTTTTATTTCAGAAAGAAAGTGAAACTATAGGAGGAAATTCCTGCTCAAGCTGATTTCCTCTTTAAAACAGTGAGATTTTCATTTAAATAAACTTGGAAGAAAATGTGAAAATTGCAAGTACTTTGCAATTCTTACTAAGGATATAGTAGTAGTTGTAATTAATAAATATTTCATAACCAAAGATAGAATTGTTAACTTCTGGAAACAGCACAATATATTTCCACAGTAGAGTCTGGGAGTTGGAAAAAATGAAAGGTGGAACAGTCTAGTCGGCCACTAGAGCAGTCAGTGTTTGGTAAGAGATGACCTACACTTTCCAACCTACCATATTTTTTTTTCTCTTGTAGGAAACCGAGGAAGAAAAATCCATTACTTAACAAAACTATCTTGAGCATTCAGTTATGATATTTTAAATGAATTTATTCATCAGAAGAATCTGATAATGTTCCATACTAAAAGGATGTTCTCCCTCCTATCTTTGCATAAAGATGCTGCTGTGATAGATTCAAGCAGCAACCGAGACCATCTTGACATTGTTTTCCAAAGCTAGCAGTGCTTTGGAACTTTCAAATAACATTTCCATTGCCAATTGACTTTATGCCATGATGCAGTATCAAGTTAAATAGGTTAATTATTTTCTCTGTTTATTGATATTTCTTAAGAACAAGTATTTCTCAAAATTTGAACAGTATGCAGGAACTTAAGATGCAAGTGCAACTAGGAGTCAAAATACTGCTGTGAAGCAGAGCTTCTAAAAGAAGGGTTCTCTTGTTTGTAGTACTGACTAGTACTCCCAAATCAAAGTAATCTAAAAGTTAGCTCTTTAATGAATACTGCTGGCTTGAAGCTTGCGTATTCACTTTGGTCCACGTGCAGCATAATTGTATTTCAAGTGACTATTTTAGCAGTGCTCTGCAATGGTTAAGACAGTGTCAGCACTTCTATTATGGATTATTTTCTTCATGCTTACTATTTACAAGTATGCTACTGGGTAATATTTTAACCTTTCATTGTCAGGATCGTTGTAACCTCCACAGGATTAGGGTTGTTTATTTTGCTGGGTTGCAGGACACTCAGATTGTATAGATCTCTCAAATCACTTGTGTTGATGTAAGATAATTCTTCGTTGCCATGGAAGGTTATTTCCAATTCCTTAAATCCATTTTATTTGAGAAAAATGACCATAATTATGATCTTCCTGAGCTGCTGTAAATTAGAAGGCATTATAGAGAAACAGATAAGAATTAGGAACAGTTTTGTAAGTTTAAAAATATCAGTTTGACTACTGTTAAAATAGTAAAATCCAAATGGGAATCATGTGTGCTATGCGTTTTTGCAATACATATGGTTTCTCTCAACATTTTATGCTTGCATTTTATGCAATAATTAGAAAAAGATTTTATGTATATATATACAAGTAGCTTGGTGGCATTTAGTTTATTGGGATTTATCATTGGCAGTCTCCCTATAAAATACTTTAAGGTTCATCTCTTCCTGTGTTTTATGTTGCAGCTATTTGATGTTCAGTGAATAATAACCTCAGGAATCAGGTCTCCACTCAGCTGTGGCACAGATGAACTCCCTGAGAGTCTCCTCTTCTCTCTGTGGTCCAATAAATATCTTATTAATTTAACCATATGAGAGACAGGAGATCTGGTTTCAGTTTCTGTTGCTGGTATTAAGAGACAGGAATGTTTATTCTGTAGGTTTTAGAAATCTTAAAAATACTGAAAATGGGTTGCGAAATACCTGCCTTCCTATCAGATTTGGCCATACAGGGAAGTTGGATGGTGGACAACTTAACCTGTGATCCTGCTTTCATCCTTGGCATGGGAGAAACTCTAAGCAGCTTAGTGTTGAGCAGCCTCAGGTGCTCTGTGCCGGTTGACTGGGAGAAATATAAAGGACTTGCTGGCAGAAAATGAAGTGAGGTATGTATGCCTCCAGCATCTAACAAGGATGTCAAGGGACTAAGTTTTGCTTTTGTGCCTAAGCACTATAGATGATGGTACAGGGTATAGCTGTTGTGATATAATGGTTTTAGGTGGTAGTGGAAAGGAAACTTCTAGGAGTAGAGCACTTTGTCAGGATTTGGTGGACACAATACTTTTTTATCCTTTCTTTCAACTTCTCCTAGCACGTCATACTTGATTGAAGTATCTGAAAATGTTGTGGTGCCAGGTGACTTTGATTTTTTTCCAGATTCCATGTGAACGTATCTGGAAATATGTTCTGCCATGGGCAGCAATTAACATACTTAGGCAATCTACTGCATGCATCAGCAAGCTCAGATAGTTTTCTGTATTCATTTCTCTGATTTAATGGGTCTCCCTGAAGTCCCTGGAGGGTGGTGAAAATAGCTCCCTTTCGATTCTGGCTCAGAACTACTCCTTAGTAGATTGACTTTGTGTATCTGTACTGCCTCCTCCTGGGTGAAGTTAATCTGAGGTAATGAGAGTTCAAACAAGAACCTTCAAGATGTGGCTGTGTGGGATAACACATCAGCTGGTTTGCCATGAATTCTCTCCCCACTTTCCAAACATGGTGAAACTTTGTGAGGAGTAAACTTCCCCTCATTTGTTGTAGTGAGAGCCTGCTCACAGGCTATTAGCAAGTAGTGGATGTTCTGTAAATCCATTCTTTCTTAATCTGCAGCTTGTTATCAGCATGTATATACCAACAAGTGCATTTTGATTTCTAACAGTATGAAAATTACCCAGATAAAAGAAATCATATTGTCTTTATAAATACAGCCATCTGTGGAAGGTGTGTTACCTCTCCTCATGCAGAATACATCCTGCATTGGGAATTGTGAAAAAAGTATATGGGATTTGAACTGAATACAGGAAGCTTAGATACTAACCTAAGAAGCAATGTATCTCCCAGCCTGTTACTGTTCCAAAGTAAAATGTGTTAACTCCATTTCTGAGTACTTTGAAGCTTTACTGATGTTCTTTTTTTTTGTATAATTCAATGTACTTCCCTTGCCTAGAAAAATATTATGGTAGAGTCTCTGATTGTCCATGTATTACAGTGAAGAATGTGGGGGCACAATGTCACATTTTCACATTAACCACTCACCTTAATGCTACTCCCCCTGATCCTGCATTAATCAATTCTGGGCTATGTTACCAGTGAGACAGGAAATCCTGTCCTGTCCTCTCCACCATCTATCTCTAACTGCAGATTCCTGCCTACTTCCCTCACATTAGTATTACTGTTTGTATGGCTGCTCTGTATGGCAGATCAGCTCTCTGACAGATGTTTATTTCATTTTGATCTGATTGCAGTCACCTACGATGCCCTGAATGAGCTGCATTTAAGTAAGAGTTAAAATATGCCTACAACCCATCTACAAGAAATCTGCAGTTGCTTACACCTCATTCTTGATCTAAAAGACAGAGAAACCTACGTATACTTCATATAAGTCTTAGCAACCTCCCTTTATCTCCTTGGTGAGCAGGTTTTAAAAAAAGTGACTCAAGAAAAAGTAACAGGAGGAGATGTAGATGTCTAACCTGGGTAAGACAGGCAGCAGCTTTTTAAAATAGAGGATTTTAGCTAGTAGGACAGCTTGGATGGTGAGTTCCAGATAAGGAATACACCTCTGAGACTTTGCAACTGAGATCAGTGGTAAAATTGTGCTGTTGGTTCCTCAAGACTTTTCATACATAGCTGATTGATAGCTGGGTCCAGTCTCCTAGCTGCAAAGCACGTGAAGCAATCTCACTCAAGATATATTTTTGTAACTGACTAGCCAAAGGGATGATTCATCAAGACTTGCAAAGCAGCAAGACTTCATGAGCAGGAAGACCCCTGTGGCATGCTAACCTGAGACCTCAGAGTCCTTGCACTTTACCTTAAAACGCTCCTTATTTTAATTCAGAACAGCATCAGTATCATAACCTCAGATGCAATTTGAGCTGAGAGACTTGGTGTGACTGTGCTGAAACAGCACAGAATCACAGAATCATTTAGGTTAGGAAAGATCTTTAAGATCACCAAGTCCAACCATCTACCTAAGAGTACACATCCACCACTAAACCATATCTCTAGGCAACACATCCACATGCATGCAGAGCACATGATCAGCAATAAACATATCTGGAAGTATACACAACCAGAACTGCAATTGTCAATTTTTATCTTAAATTATACATTGCTAAACTCTTTAATGATGTGCTTTCTCATCAAGAGGTTACAGTCTCTGTGAGCCTATGATACAGCGAGAACTGGCCATGACCTCAGCTGATGAGTCAGCTATGCAGCTGTATGATCCTAGTGGCACGGGGTTTGGAACAGAAGGGCTCAAAACAATTGAGAAAGAATTTGAGGATACTTTCCAGAGGCAGGGAAGATTCCACAAGAATATAGGAGTAAGCTAGAGCAGCCCATTCCCAATTTCACTCTTTTAGTAAAGGATGAAAAAAGTATGCTGAAAAGCTCTTATCATGGAAGTCAAAGGAGGAATTAAAATCTCATTTACTGGGAAGACCATTGTAGAAAGGTCCAATCAGTCATCTCATTGCTGGCTAATTACTGAACATCACATTTTTCACTTTTGCCTCTGAAGCATGTTCTCTTGGATAAATGTAACAGTAAAGGACAATCTGCAGCTTTCTAAGCTAAGATGTGATAGGCTTTTTGAGCAGAAAAAAAAAAAAAAAATATCTGCCTCAGCATCAGGTCTTTATTGAAACCATCCCCTCAGTGCTGTAAAATCCTTATTACCAACAAAGCATTGGAGAAAGTCCTCTCAATTACCTCTATCTCCCCTATACGCTACCATGATACTAGTTCCTTTTCAGTTGACTTACAAGACCATGCAAAGCTGGAGGATGAAGTATTGACATATAATTTTCCTTAGAAATAGGCGAATTAGCCATAGGTATTTTGCTACCTAGCTGCAACATTTGACAGACAGCCATGGATTCCTGCTATCCTATCTCAGCTGTTTGACAAGAAAATGTTTTTTGTATTGTTCTTAATATAAATCCTTGTTATAGACACATTCATCATCAGGATGTCTCAATGCTTCACCTGAGATATTTTATTCTTTATTTTTCCCAACCAATAATGTTTGTTTCTTGCTCAGCTACTGATAAAAGATTAGACACCATTTATGAAGTTTAACTTTCCTCTGCAGGATGCTCTATCTTCCAGTATAATATATTCTTTTAGCATTGCTTCAGATGTGAGAAGAATGAGTTAAGAGGAAGAAGTATTCCTTTGTTTTGCAACTAGAACTATGGCTTTTCCTTAAATTGGTCTTGTGGTAGGAAGGCAATGGTATTACAGACTGATTGATAATGTCAGCCCAAGTGTATGTGGGCAATATGCAGAAACATGAACATCATCTTAACATAATCATAACTTTTGAATAATGCCATTTTCCATTAAGAAATACAAACCTAATGTTTCCAATGTTTCCATGTTTCCCTATAAATAAATAAACCTTTTTACTTTTTTTTTTTTTTTTTTTTTTTAATATTTCTCTATGTATATATATGCATATATTGCATACAGACAGAGTTTTGTGATTTACATGTAGTTAGGAGACATGGAATTCTGTATGGAATTTATACTTAAATGTAAGATGTACATCTCAACATTTCTTTCTGTGCATCAGTTGGTATACTTTTTCATTCATATTAGGAAAGTATTTCAACAGTGTGACCAAAATTTGCTGAACTGTGGTTTATAGCAGGTGATTAACAGCTGTTAAATAGGATTATTGCAGGCTGTTATCTTCACGTAGCATCAATTCAAATGCTAATTTCACTCAATTTACTTTTCATAAGGCCACTCTACTGCCAGGTACACTGTGCTCATGATGAATGACAATGCATCCAAAATGAATATATCCAATTTAAGATACATACTACCAGATTTTGTGGACTGTTTTACAGCTCATTTACACAGGTCAAAATCCAAGAGTGGAGTGTTATGTGTATGAGAAAGAGGTAGTCAAGTCTAGTGCACCAGAATTGTGGGATAAATATATTTAATTCTGTTTCTTTGGCTGTAATTATAAATGCAACTTTAGTAATGAAAATAAATTATGTTTTTCACCTTTTGATTGTTTCATCTGTTGAAGAATGCCATTTAAACTGGGAGATATGATAGAATAAGACATCTTCTGAGCAACATGCCATGTCTGAAAGATGCACATCTGAAGTTTAAGATTCAAAGTGCACTGTGCACTTTTTTTTTTTTTTTTTTTTTCAAGCAAAGTTTATAATTTTTTTATCCCTGGACCTTATTCATTATCCTCCTCTTATTAGGATATGGCCAACAGTAGATGCTCTGGTCTCTCCAGGTGAACTTCAGGCTGTACTAGATATATAAGTTTTGCTCTGGGGACAGTGTTGTCATGGGAAGGTATGGTCCTAATATTCACCTTCCTGCCCTTTACCATGTATTTCCACTATCTGCCTTCAGAGTTACTGCTGGCACTAACACTCGTAGGGATTGGTTCAATCTGACAGAAGAATAATGCTTCAGGAAATATATTTCAGGTGAAATAGGCTTCTGCCTTAGTTTTCTGTGCAGCCACAATGCAGTCATCAAGAGCGTGTGGTGGTTGGAAAGTGGGACTGCTGTATTGGAACTGTACAGTCTTAGACTGGCCCCTTGGAACTGGCTGGGAAGCCATACACATAAGCTGGGATTTCTCATTAAATTTTTGTATCATCTTTACAGATGGTACTTGTGGTCTTTTGGTACACACACCAAGATCTTGATAATTGTTCTTTGAATGTTTTTGTACAAAGGAGTATTGGATAAATTAAAGGAGAGTTTGCTAAGTTTATGCAGAAATATTTTATACAAAAAAATGTCATTCTTACATCTAATACTTATTAAGGCAGCTAGATACCTTTAGAAGATATTTCTCTTAAATTTGACTTCTGTGCCATTGTCTCTATTGTTTGCTAAATTTCTATGCTTACTGGTCAATTAATGCTGTTGAATGTTGCAGAAGGAGACTTTTAACTTTTCTGCTGTAGAAAGAAAGAAGGAAAAAAAGATTTCCTCGCACTCACAATTTACTGTTCTCTCTTGGTATCTGTGGGGATAATTATCTTTCATATTTAAACAAGCAAAAAACTATGTATAATGTAATAGGCTTATTGCTACTGCAGTGAAAGCCCATGTAATAAGATATATTCTATCCAGTCTAATTCTTCTTCTGTTTAGCATCATGTAAGGCACATATCAGATGTTCTATAGTTAAAGTTTAGATCTGTCTTTCTAATTAAATTCCTGATAATAATTATAGCAAGTGAAAGTATTAAACCCAATTTTATTTTTAATGGCCTTATACGGCCTAGAGACCTCCAAAACTGTAGCAGTATTCTTTCATGTAGTGCTTCTTAGACTCTTCCTAAATTTTATTTAAGTGAATCACAACAGGGGAAATTAAAAGCTTATCTGAAAGCGTAAAACAGTAATAAAATTTGAATGAAGTGTCACTGGAAGATATCAGCCATCTCCAGTTTAAATAAACATAATCAATCACATCAACATGACATTTTCTTCACCACATAGGCAGTAATACACTACTCTTAATTACCTCCAGATTTGTACAACGGGAAAATTAATGATTAAGGGATTATAGTTGCTATTAATGCTAAGAAATTCTTATTAGGATAAAAGGTTTAAGATCTTGTGGTTTTCATATGGGTCAGGTTTTATAATGGTCTTGTGCCAGTATGTCTTATGCTTGTCTTATAAATGGTGTACATCCATTTTCAGCACAGTGGAGAAGACATATTTTGTTTATGGGCTTTCAGCAGTTAAGTTCTGAGACACAAAAAGTGATTGATAAATGTATTGTTGTCTGATTATAACTACTATAAAAGGAATATAGTCAATATTCAACTTTGCAGAAATATATTAAATTTCTCATTTGCTCTGTGGAATAACAAATAGTTACGCTAAATAAAAATTACTGTTAAGTAGTCTGTGGTTTAGAGGACATAAATAATCATATGTTTTAGGATTGTGCCACTTGTAGGCACAAAAGGTAGAGAAACGATTTTTAAACCAATGGTTTTCTGACAAATTAAGCCTGTTATCGATTCATGAAATATGCAAAAGCAGACTTTCATTTTTTGTAATCATTAAAAAAAATACTTTCTTCACTCTGTGTGTTGTTTGTTAAGTATTTTCTTTGTTAGGAGCTACTTTTCATTTTTAACAAGTGACTGTTCTTGCTAAGGCTCACTTATTTTCCTCTGCTTGTGGAAGAAACTTTTTACACAGGAGTATAATGCCAGGCAACCATGTTCCACTGTAAATACACCCTTTCATGTCTGAAATATGAAATGAAGAATAACTAACCTCCCATGTTTTTAAACAATAGCTCACATCTGTACTCCTGAAGAAACAAATCAAAGTTCAGGTACAGCTGAATGTAAAAATGTCTAGGAACTGACTAAAAAGACTTGCATGTGATTATTCCTTATTTTTATCTCAGTCTTGCTAGTTAACTTCATAGGACCTATTAATGTTCAAACTGAAGTCACTTGAACTTTGATTTAAGAGAAATCCTTGGAAAGAGATCCTCCACGGGAGTGGTTCACAACTTGATCCACTGTCCACTAGAGATAATGAAGGCCCTCCAGAAGCCTTTAGCAAATGCTGTGTGTGCAGAAATAGTAAGTGGCACTTAATCCACCTTCACACAGACAAAAGTAGCAGTCTTGTAATATAGTTTATATAGGCTATATATTTTTTAGACTTCTCAAGTGAATTATTTTTGAAACTCAGTCCAGAATTATGATGTAAATTATGAGGGCCTAGATCCTGCCTTCAGTTATTTGTGCATGGCTTCCACTGACTCAGTAGTCTTTGAGATGTTAGTCATTCTTAACGTGTAAGTCAGACTTCATTAATGTAACAGGAAGATGAGTTTTAACAGCAAAGATTTGTATAAAAAATACAATATAGTTTAGCACCATAAAAAGCTTTAAAACCTTTTTGAACTAGTGAAGAAAGTAATAAATACAGCTTCACAAAACTCCCATCTTCTTTTCAACCTGCAAGCAAATTTAGAAATAACCAAAGATACCTTTCTCTCAATTAATACAGCCACAGTGCAGATAAACTTATACTCAACATTAGATTCCATGATTGCTAAGAGCTATGCCATAGGCAAAACAGGGTGGGGTATGAGGAAATCATCTTTTCATCATAGCATTAATCAGAACTGCAACAATATGATTCTGTCAGCATTAATAA
The DNA here is from genome assembly GCF_011077185.1 of Oxyura jamaicensis. Taxonomy (NCBI): domain Eukaryota; kingdom Metazoa; phylum Chordata; class Aves; order Anseriformes; family Anatidae; genus Oxyura; species Oxyura jamaicensis. The sequence goes on along the minus strand of NC_048902.1, from coordinate 1,381,329 downwards.
TAAGCATAATTAGAACTATTATATAGGGTGTGTTGATATTAGGGGGTATATGGTACAGTACGTTTTGAAAATATCTGTTGAAAATACTGTACGAGTATAGGGGCAGAATGGAGGAGCAATGCTGGCAGTTAAGGCATGAGAAAAAGCTACTAGAAGTCTGGATTCATGCTTATTCTTTGACCCATATAATAATGATTAGAAAGTCCCTACAATTGATGGAAATTATTAGTGCTTTTCCTTTACTTGGGAATGTCTATTTGAAACTTGTCAGAACAGTGATTATTTCCATTACGTGTTTGTACAGACCCAAGAAAGACAGGGTCATGCTACCATAACTGCAAATTAGAAGACATCCTTTGTTAGAGACACTAAACAGAGTCCCTTAAAGAATGAATGTTGCATGTCATAGTGACAGGTGTAAAGATTAAGGACAAAATTCCAGCTCAGCTGACTTCCTTGTCTAAATGCCCAGTGGTTTCAAGGTGGCCAAGATTTCAGTTTGTGTATTTCAGAACAATCCTGAAGAACATCTCAGACTGTAATCACAAAATTAATATTAGTGCTCATATGTCCTATTGATGAAAGAAGAACAGAAATACAATTGCTTTTATTTGTATTTGTGATAGAAATGTATACTTTATGATTGAGGAATTACTATGATTATTCAATTTATCTTTGTTTCTTATAACAAATGGCACTGTTTCTGTGCATGGGAGGGTGTATAGAATTCAAAAAAGACATGGTGTGACTGCAGTCATAGCAAGAGCATGTTGTCATTTATGAGAAAAGCATTTCTGTGCCAAGTTCTAGGCCATTTGTATTGATATTCATGAATAAAGTGGAATTGATATGGCACTATTATAGTCATATAATATAAACACTCAGGCTCATGTTTATTTTAGAAACATCCAATAAAAAATAACAGAATAGTAAAAAAAAAAAAAAAGTATTTTTTTATTGGTTAAAGAAATTCAGAAAAAGAATATTTTTAAATGGATCTGTCTAGTTGCACTGTGGAATGATGATAGATAAGACGGAGAGACTTTAACTAACTCTTCTTTAGGAAGAGGTTGATCTTTACCAGAAATGATTCTAAAGAGCCAAGCAATAAGGACCTGCCACCAATGTGTTTAGAAAATTTTGTCAATATTCTTTGTCTATTGTATCTATGGCTCTAGTCACACCATGCACAGGTATGTAGGCAGAATTCTGTGCTCATGTCTGATAGCGACACATTGAGTATCTAAAGACTGTGGCCCTAGTTGTGTTGCACAGCACTACATAGTTAAAATATGGTGTTCGTTCCATGTAATACATTATGTTTTCAGGACTGATGCACACTGAAGCCTTGTAGTAGTGTATATGGGTACTGCAATTCTTCCAGTGATTTTGCTTGTGAGCAAAGGAAGAAATAACCATAGAATGTGAACTCCAAAATTCTTTCCCCAGCCATTTTTCATAAGCTACTTAATGTAAAGTGACAAGCCTTTAAATCACTCTGATTTTAAAAATTGCTTGCAGAGGTGCCCAAATGATCTCTGACCAGCTCAAAGGGACATTTGAAAGAGTAAACTGAACCCAGATTATAATTTGAGCTATTAGCTATCATCTTATCAGCATTTAGTATCATTGTCATAGCACAGAGAAAGAGAAATAATAGAAAGCTGAAAAATGTGAAAATAAAAACACAAGCAAACAATGAAAACATATAATTTGTAAATAGCATTGTGGATTTTCTTTCTTCTTTCTGGATCCACTCACCCTCAATAAAGCAAATGGCATATGAAAGGATCAGTAGTGATTCATATGCCATTGTATGTAGCTGGTTTGAGAGTGCTGGATGATGTATTTGCTATTTATGTGGTCAACAAGCAGAGTTCTAGGAAGCTTCTAAAGTAGTTAAGAGACAGAATGATTTGTCTTTTTCACTAATGACAATGAGCATCTTATGCAGAAGCTTCAGAACTCAGGCAAAGGGACTAATCTCATTTGTTCTTTTCAGAGCCTTCATATTAGGTTGTCTGGAAAGTGTAAATTATTCTTATGCAGCAAAACCCTGAAAAAAATAAAACTGAAATAAGTATTAAAATAATATTTTAAATGTTAAAAATAGGTAAAAAATAAAAGCCTCGAGTGGCTGGCAGTTCAGACATCATCACAAAAGGACTGAACAAAAACTCCAGCTCCAAATTCTTTCAAATTTGCAAAAAGCTGGATCTGAATATCATGATTTGAACCAAACTTCAGCCAGCTGTATAAATGCTCAGATTACTGAGGTCAGTCTAGAAGCTAATATTTTTTTCTTTCTAACAAACATACTCTTTCTAAACAAACAAAACAACAACAAAAAAATAATTTTGTCAGTGAAGTAGAAGTAATTGATAATGACTTTTTTTTTTTTTTAATCTGAACTTTCAATGTTTTCATGAATTTATTTTTTTCTCATTTTCAGTATATTACATGATATTACAGGTGGTAATTTTCTCCCTATTTTTTCTCATTTGGACCTTTGTAATACTTGAAAGCTAATTCACTGTTTTTAAGGGAATAGTAACAGGCAGAGAAATCATAGCCTTATTTTAAAATATGAAGAACTTAAAAAAAATTGCACAGTAAGAAAAAAGGAGAAAAAAAAATGATTGAGGTTTAGACTTATATTGATAATTAACTTTAGATGGACTGTCATCTAAATGAAATGCTTTTTTTTGGTAAAGTTGAAAGCATTACAACTTTTGTGAAAGCCTTTACAAATCTTTTCATTATGGGACTAATCTAAATTTCTTCCAAAGTGACAGTTATGGTAGGGAACATAGGGAACGGGGGCTTCTATTATCTGAAACTTCATCAAAAGGTCTCACTGTCTACATCATTTGTTTTTGTTTTATTTTCAATCTGAAGTGTTTTTTCTTTTAAAATCCTGCAAATTTCCTTGCTGTTTCAGGGTGAGATGATTTTTCTGTTTGTATGTATGTGAAAGACAAGGATTCACTCCTGAAACTGAAAATTCCAGATGACAGCAAAGTTCTCTCCTTTGTGTACCCTTGCCCTTCATTAGACCACTTGTTTGTCTGTCTGTGGGTCACAGGTGACTTCCACCAGAGCATGTGAAACCTGGGTCATTCAGTGTTGTTTTTCCTTTGAGAAATTAATTATCGTCAAAGCTTCTTGGGATGTTGCCCTATTCCGTCCAACTGGGAAAACAGTGAAGATAATCTGACAACTAATTTCCACACCAAATTATGTGTGCTGATCTGTGCTATATATTGGAAGGAGACTGTGTAAGATTCTGCCCGTTAGGTAGATTGAGCTTTTTTCTTTTGCTGTGGTGTAATGATAGACCTTGCCTAAAATGATGAAATGCTGGTTCCTGGCCAAAAATTTAAAGCGACATATGTGTATTTTCCTCTAGGAAACTTTATATTAGCTCATTAGCATCTTTCACAGCTGAAATAACACAGTGAGCCAATGTGAATCAAACATTTCCAGGGGGCTAATTTCCACCCACTGATTGGAGAGTGATGAAAACAAAGAATAAGAGGTCAGCCTGCATCTAATTTCAAAAGTGTCCTATTCATGGAGAAAACATCTGAGATCAAAAGATCGTCGTACAAGTGTAATCCATACTGACCTGATTTGTGATAAAGAGTAAAATCAGTCTTTTTTTTTTTTTTTTTTTTCACTCTGCGTGAAACCCATGTTTGTGGATTTCTATTGAAAATTGAGTTGACAAATATCTTGGCAGTTGCTTTCAGTTGGACTGACAATATCCACCATCACGAATATAGGGTCACACTGTTGGGTTACCTGGCTTGTAAACACAATGTGTGTCTTCACATTTCAGGTTCCTGAGCAGCTTTTTTCCTTCTGAAGCCCAAAACCTCTCTAGCATACTTTATTTTTGGTACATGTCCTCAGCTGCTCAAATGCTTCTGAAATCAGAAAATATATATATATATTTTAAAAAGGTAAAAAATAAAATTCAGCATATAGCAGATGCAAAAATGAACGTTGAGATGAATGTAGCGTGGGCTCAGAAGTTAACTGTCATCACTCCCCGTTGCATTTTTGTCTGTTCCATGTGCTGTGCACCTGTGGCTTGCAGACAATGGATTTGATTGCACTGCAGAAAACTGGCAGTCTAGTTAAAGCTGCTGCTGCCTGTTGTTCCATCTTTGATCTCTCCTGTGAGCTTTTTGCATGCTTTTCTTCTTTTTATTTTTATTTTTTACATTATCTCTGTGGTCTTTTAATTATTATATTAATACTCTTTGCTGTTGCTTTTGAGATACTGTAAATACAGCAAAGGAAAAAAAATACAAAACAACAGTACAGAGGTTTAATTGAAGGCATTGTAGATTCTAGACAAAAGAAAATATATATTCAGCAATCTTTGAAATACACAGAAATATGACCAGTGTTAAGGTGACTTGAGACCACCAGGCAGTAGAAATGAGCTAATTGGGCACTGTAACCTCCCCCCAGATCCTATCATCAAAATTAAGTGAACACCTGCACTAAACAAAATTGAGCTGAACCAGTATGAATATTAACTTCTGAGCCTGATTTACTGCCATGTTACTCCAGTTTTATACTGGCATAAATTCCCTTTAAAGCGATAGAGTTACACTGTTATGAATTGGGAGTAATGCGGTTGTGAATCAAGTTGTTCAGGTACTTTCCTGTGATGTCAGGTCTTGTTTTACTTTGGAGTACAAATTCACGTGCCATTTTATGTCCTTTTTGGTAGAGCATAGTGCTAGAGACTGTTGGGCTATATGATCTGTGAAAAATAAGTTTTTCTTAAATTTTCCATTTAATTTTTTTTCTGACAAGATTTTTCAGCTTTGTATTGACTTTTCAGGCCTAGAAGAAGCACAATTTCTCTAACAGTTTATTAACAATTATTTCTTTAGTCCACTTGTACCAGAAAATGCCATATATATATTACATGACATTTCCTGTGGAAGAGCCAGTCTGGTCTTCGTTAGGCACTGTGTCCTCATTTAGTGTTTTGTGTACAGTTCTTATGTGGGCCACACTACCGTGTTGCACAGCATCTTTCACAGAATTCAGTACAAAATGAAAACCATAGATCACTGAGGGTATATGGAGAATTATACTTTTATTTCTCATGTTTTTATTACATTGTCTACACAGATCCACCTGGTGCAGGTGTGTTTAGAGCCAAGTATACATAGAGTCTATGTGCAGGCTGGACAGAAATCAGTGCTAAATGCTGGCTGATGTAAACATGGAAGTGTAGACAGGTGCCAGATATTTCTAATCTGGAGGACTAGAGCAAAATAATTACCTCTTACTTGACAAAGTTTCTCAGCTGGACGAGGCTTGTGCTTGAGAACCCAGGATGCTCAGTTGAAGAGAAATACCCATTTTGCACTTATCAGGTTTGAGTTTCTAGAGGTTTGGGCTAATTATTTTTACTGGAACTATTTTGTCCATCCTAATGTGTGTTATTTTCTAAGCTGTCATATCTAGCTAGCCACTTGATCTGTGGTACACATTTTCTTTTTCTATATTTTCTCCTCTGTGATAGAACTAGATGATTTTAAGGAGGCAAGTGATAAAAAAATAGGGCTGTGTGAAAGATGCAAAGCGATACAGAGAGAGACACTTGCAGCTGCAAGTAAAAATGTTACAAGAAAAATATGCTGCAACCTATTTTCAGTTCCCTGTCTCTTGGGGCTCAGTTTAAGTTGTTAAAGCCAATTGAAAGACTACCATGGACTTCAGTACGGATTGGATTAAACCCTTAATCCTTTATTTTAAACCTCTATTGACTCAGATGGTTTAGTTTTTCTGGAAATCAGTGTGGCTTTATTCATCTATTTACCTTCCTATATGTTCTGGGTAAATAATCTCATGTATTCAGACTATTCAGGATACCTTATCCCCTCATTCAGCCATGCATTGTGCATTGGTGGTTTCTCTATTTATTGAGTTAACATCTATCATGGGTAATGGGTCATTTATAATGGCATAATACTTTCCTAAATCTGGGATAGTATTTGCAATGCAAAGTCATCCTGAAAGAAACTCTCATTTCCTTTTATAACTTACTTTTCTTTTGCAGTTTCCATTCCTTATTTATCTATTTATTTGTTTCCCTGGATATTTTTCATATATTATACTTTTGGGATCATTGAGTTAACTACTCTTATTAATTCAAAAGTTCTACAACAAATCCTTTCTGTAACAGTCTAGAGAAAATGATACTAAGTCATCCTGTCAGTAGCATTGAACTTTATATTGATATTTCCAATGATGTCAGAAAAAATGCTGCAATAATTTGTCTGCTATGTTTCAGTAATCTTCTGCTCAGTATTCCTCTCACTCATATATACTTTTGACTCTATGTTAAGGTCTTCCATCAGCACGTTTTGTTGTAGGAAAGAAAGAAAGTGTATAGGGTGAAAAAGGCTTTAACCTTGGTAAAAAAGCCTTTAACTTAGGTAATCTTCATACCTACTATCCAAATGTTTTTCCCTTATTTCAAAAACCTTAGAGTTCTTGCTCTGAAATGCAGGAGCCTTAGTAAGATGTAGGAATAAGTGTTTGCAGGTTTTATGTGGAAAATGCAGTATGAGATTGACCAAAGTAATTTATGAACTCAAGCTGCAAGTAGAAATAGCTTCAGCTAAATAGAAAGTGCTGAGGAGTCAAAAAAAATTCGTTTTCATGACAATGTTTTCAATACTTTGCATCAAAGATTTTGCTTGAAACCAAGATTTTGTATCAAAACTGGGCTTCAAAAAAAAACAAAGTGTGAAATAAAATGTCTCCATTACATTTATTTCGGTTCAGCACGGACATGTGCACACAAATTTAAGGTATTCCAAATCTTTTTTAACCTTCAGTCTACCTCGTCAGTATGTAGCCTGGGTTGATTGCCGTTGGGTATTCCTGATGTCAATTGCTTAAACTGCGCAGATCAGGATTAAGGAGGAGTACAAGTATTGTACCCAGATTTCTTGAATCAGCAAGCTGAATTGTGGCAGGGTCACTGACAATATGGTTAAAATAGAAGATTGTTTTCTAAATACCAGTGTGTCACCCAAATAATAAATCTGAGGAGCAAAAAAATATGAATATAATCTGTGCTGTAATGAGCTAGTTTGGGAACATAACAACTGAAAAAGTCTAAGTAGTAGTATGTAGTATCTGTTCACTACACACTGTTCATCCTCCAGCTGTTACATTCCTTTCTTTAAGGAGTCTGAAATTAGACTTGATTTCCTTTGGAGTCAGCCATAGACAGCTCATACTCACTGTTGTCTACACAAGCTATAAATTTCTTGTCAGGCTGTTATGCCTCCATCTTACAGTCTCTTTGACCCTTGTGGCTGTACTAGGAAGTAGCAAAAGGAAGATATCTCCATATTGAAGCTGGGAACTGCAGTGGGAATCTCTATATTTGTGTGCCCAGATCACTCATTTAATTTCCACAGTCATGCCAATATGAAATGATGCTGAGTTTGTGTCCAGGTACTTTGTTTGTCTGTGGGATTTGGATTTTGAAATAGTATGAGATTGTGTGTTTTTATAATTTTAATATCTAAACAAAGGCTACAGGGTATAATGCTTACATAATCAAACTTCTGTCCTTGCCCAAACCTCTGTTGGCCTGAGTGCACATTAGTGGGAAGTAGTTACAGCATTCTTTTATGCATTAACAGAAATATAAGTGGGCTCATCTGTGTATCAGCTGTATTATTTTACCTAGCAAATAATTATCTAAAAGTGAATTTGAAATTACCTAATTCTTTAACAAATACCTACTGTTCATATATACAGTTCTATGCACTAGTCTGCAGTGTAAGTTTATCCTGGTGTTGGTACTCATCAGCTAGTTGCTCATAGGGACTGCTTCAGTCTTCTAGAAAGATGGGCATTACCTGAAGTATTACCTCGGATCAAGGTATGATCAGGCTTAGAGAAGTGGCTACTAGCTGGAAATGGGCCAACAGGTGAGATTTTAATTGAGAAATTGTAGTGGAACAGCTTTTGTTGCTACTCTTCATGTGCTATCTGTAAATGAAGGACTTTACTCCTTGGACCTTCCAATCTTGAAACTTCTCTAAACACCAGTTTATAATGGGGATGATTTCATGGTATAGCAAGTATTTAGCATTTTAATATTAACAACACTGATCTAATGAAACAGAGCTCATGCTTCTGGGAACTTTTTAAAAGTCCTTCTCACTTCTGACTGCAGGTGGGTTTTAATTTTCTAGTCTCAAACCAGACAGTAATACAGACTGTCAGTTTCTAGTTAAAAGGAAATTGTTATCAGACCCCTTGATATTTGCTGTTTGACAACTAAAGTGAATACCCCAATGACACATCACAGTGGTTTACAAAAACAGTGAAGAGAGGGAAAGGCATAACCTACAATACTTTGAAAAAGAATTCTCTCTATTAATTTTGATATTATGAATTTCATCCAATTTCCTGAAGCTCAAATTGACCTTACAGATTAAAAATGTTCAAACCTGCTACCAGTTAATTGTATAAGAGCTCTTCCTCATGTCTGCTTTAGAAAGACTGGGTTGTAATTTAATGGCAGGGATCTTTAGAGGTAATTTTTGCCTTGGAGAGCTGTACACAAGACTTTCCATGCCATTTAATTTCACCGGATGTGCTGTGCCAGGAGTTAGAGGCTGAGCAGCTGAGCTGGAATGCTCTTTGCCCACTGGCTGCTATGCTTCCAACAGAAAAGGCCTCTATCTTGGGCTGGCAATGTAGGCTGTGTGGGGGTGAACCAGACAGTGGAGGAATAGTTGATGATGCAGCTGGACTGATGCTGACCCAGCAATCATTAAAAATACTCTGGAAGAGCTGTAGCCAGTATGCTAGCAGGGAGGCTTGTGCTTGTTGGTACTCTGATACTCTCCAGCTGTCTTGGATGAATTGGTGTGGCTCTTAGGTCAATTTGGGATTCTCAGCTTTTCAAGCTATAGATATGTAAAACAACCTTCACCTTACTGGAGGTGAATTACTTCTTTGTGGCTTCTTTCTCAAAACTAATGATGAGAGTGTAAATTTCCTCCCAGTTTAACCTTGCTTACAGTATACTACAACGGAAATTGTTTTCTTGACTTACAGAAGGTTTTCAGAAGTATGCAATTGCGAAACCTTGTCACTGTGAAACCAACACTTCATGTGCATATAGGCAAATCTTGCACATGAACATGCATAAGCAAATTATATTTACAGGTCATGCCTTTTGTCTTTTTTTTTTTTTTTTTTTTTTTTTTAAGTATATTAAAAGTATACGGGCATAAAAGTATACGGGCAAGTATATTTTAAAAGTGAATAGAAATCTGAGGCTTTCCTATTGTATTTAATAAATCACCAAAATTGTAGTCTGCATGAATCCTCTGTCACTACTCAGGAAAGAGATGCATCGCTACTCAGGAAAGAGATGCATCGTTTTCGATAAGACATTTTTTTCAAGCAGTGTTTATATATGTTTAGTTAGGTAGACTGACAGCTTCCAGAAAACCATAGCAATCTGCAGGCAATGACAAAGATTTTTGGATCTTCAATAGGTTCTGTAGCTCAGCTGTGGCAACAAAGGCCTACAGTTGTGATTATCCTCTGCTCAAAGAATAAATAGTTGGTTTAGCAATCCTGTGAACATCAGAATGTCACGACTTGACCTACAGTCATTCCCTCTCCCCTCCCCATTGGTGTAGTTGATAGAAAAAAAAATAGGAAAGCCCCGTTGTTACAGTATTCTAACAAAGCACTGGAAAGGTTACATTTTTTTCCCCAAAATGCCAGACAGTTGGTTTTTGAAACACAAGTGATGGTTTTACTGAGTTTCATCCATTCAGATAATAACTGATAACCAGCCATCATATTCAAGTTAGCAGTGGAAAGGGAAAACAATCTGGAGGAAAAATGTCTGTTAAACATGTTCTTCATTTAGACTGCTCTATATTTTTGATACACTATTTAAATGTCTTGTTGACAATAAAATAATGTAAAATTTAGAAAGCAGTGATTTCCTGACACTTGAAGGGCTTTTAAAGATATATTAAAAATCTTACCAGAATTAAATCTCATAGCTGATTAATGATATGAAGATGTAAGAAAGTATATTGAGGGGCACTGAAGGGACTGTTTAGTCCACATATAATCATTGGATTACTTGTAAAAACTGTAACATAAACCTAAAATCTGTCATATAAGCTTGCGTGTTCACGGATAAAATATTTTTTAAATAGTTGAAGCCTGGAATAAATCCTTCCCTTAAATTATCAGGTTGCAGTCTTCTAGTGATGAAGAGCTGTCGGTAGTCTATGAGAGCACTATCTGTTCCAGGGAGTGACTAGACTTACATCATTAAGCATCTGGAATAATTGGAATAGAATGTAGACACAGGATAAATGTCTCCTGCTCTAAAATTGAGTATCTTAGCTTCTCATTAATGTTTACTGAAAGTGATAGTTCTAATGACAAAATAACTGAATGGATTTTTTTAAACAATTCAAATGTTTTCCTGTAGATCAGAAAAAGAATATTTTCCACTGAAGATTGAAGATTGGGTCAACTGTGTCAAGGTCATCTTGGGTATAGATATTATTCAGCCCTTGAATAAATGGACACCTTGGCTGTAACTTATTACAGTGGTGCATCTGAGTGCTTTCGTTTTAATCATAAAATGCATTCACAGGAGTAAACCATGAACAGTAGGGATTTTGCAGAAGTGAGCAAAGGAACAATTAGGGAATTTAGACACGCAGTGATTCACTATCAGCCAATCTCTACCTTCTGTAACAACAACAACAAAAAAACAAAGAAATAATATTATGAAGTCTCAACCATGTTAATACAAAAACAGAAAATAATATTCTTGATAGACTTCCCCACTCACTAAGCAACTATGCCTGGAGTTTGGGCTGAATTCTTCATATGTCAAAAAGAAAAGACAAAACTTGTGATGTTTTTGAGTAAGTTCTCCTTCTGTTTTCCATCCCCTCTATGTCTGGGTAGTCTTTGATGTCAATATGAATGACTGAGAAGGATGAAAACACTTGATAAATCTCATCTCACAGGGTAATCCTCTTAGTGAAGTTGTGGTAGAGTCTTAGACCCTGAAATTCCCATAAACAAAGCAATAAAGAAAGAAAACTAGGATCCTATTTAATCTTTTTAGTTCTAAGTTTTTGGGTGTTATTTATTTATTCATTATTTTACAGGCAGGAAACTGTCTACTTTGAAAAGTACACATTCACACTGAGACAGTATAAACAACGGATGTTTCAGTTCTGTCCTGGTCTAAAAGCATTCCAGAAGGTCCAAATAATTTTATTTGCCTGGATTGCAGAAGGAAGCTCTTCTGCTATCCTTTAGCATTTTAAAATCAAATGTTGCTTTGAAGTTGTAGTGTTTTGTTGTTGTTGTTTGTTTGTTTGTTGTTGCTCAAGTATTTGACATTTCAAATTTAGTGTTTTGACATCTTTTGAAACTGTTTCAATTTCTTAGCTCAAATATTGACTAGAATGGATCTGAGAATCTCATAGTCAGACCTGTTAGGACTAGAAACATGGCTGAAGTTAGTCATCGGTGCTGCATGGGATGAAACCAAAGCATATACCTCTGGCTTCCCTGATCTGCCTATTCCTATTGCACACAGAACACCCACTGAAGATATCTGACTGAGATACTAAGATTCTCTGTATTGTCAGTGAAAAGAGAAAAGCTTCTAATGCAGGCACCAAAGTTCTTTTTTTTTTTTTTTAGTCTCAATATTTGGTATGAATTTTAGAGGATACCATAATACCAAAAATGAAAAGTGGTTATTGGCTGATAGTGTTTTTATTGCATTTAGATCTGTAGTGTCAGCTAGGACCAGACCAGAAATGTCTCTCAGGATCCAGTTTATAACATGTCTTCATCTGGGGATATTGGTCATATTCAGCCATATAGCTGCATAGACATACCATAGGCTGCAGGGAGCACAGTAGCTGAATCTTGGTCTTCATGGGTTAACCTACTTTTTCTTTCTTTCTTTCTTTCTTTCTTTCTTTCTTTCTTTCTTTCTTTCT